>NC_044346.1:36000807-36167661 GCF_007364275.1 Archocentrus centrarchus | reverse complement strand
TCCATTCTCTCTGTCTTTCTCCATCTGTCGGCAGATACAACTTCACCTCACCCCCCCCCCCCCCCCCCCCCCCCCCCCCCCCCCCCCCCCCCCCCCCCCCCCCCCCCCCCACCACCACCAGCTCTTCCAAAGTCTCCTTGCTACAAGTGTCAACTCAAGCACGAGTCCTGAATTACTTTTTGTAGATGAGTGTTGACATCTAGCACTCACCCATCAGCTCATTCAAACAGAATGATGCTATTTGCCCCCCCCGCTCATCTATTTATTTCTCTACTGCCTCTTTCTTTCTTTCTTTCTTTCTTTCTTTCTTTTTTCCCCTATTTCTCTCTGAGCCTACAAACAGACATTCACGCTTCTCTCCATATGGGCTTTAATTGCCATTGTCCCCCAAGATATTCCTCGCTCAGGCTTGAGATAAAGGGATAATCACTTCAAAGGGAAGCTGGGTGGAGGGGGGGGCGACTGCCCCCTCCCTCCCAGCTGAAAGGAGAAGTGGACAATACGCTAATTGAGGGGGGAACTGATCACAGGGTCTGTTCAAAGGGACGCCTGGCCACGCCCCCTCCTCCCTCCGACGCACTTAATTTTATTAGTTTTATGGTGATGCTTCAGCCAAATTATCACTCAAACCCACCACAGCCTTTGAACTCCCAAATATTGGGTTATTTGCAATTATCCTCCCTCTGTTTTTTTCCCCTTCTCTGCTATTTTAGCACAAGTGTAGGATTCGAGTGGAGGAGAGAGCAATGAAAAGGGGCTGTATAGAATTTATTGTTCGCTGTGATGTGATGCAAATCCAAAGTTTCTTATGAAAAAGTGACAAAAAACGGGAATAGAGGCCTACTGTTTGACTGATGCAACTAATGATACACCATCAAAGACTTCTGCAGTACAGCGCTAACGTAGCAAAAAAAGAAAGACCGAAAAGACAAAAGAAAGGAAAAGTTTTTTTTAAAAATTCCTTCATTTCCAGTGTCGTAATTTTGTCTTTTTCCATGATGACACCTTTACTGACAGCATTAAAATGCATACCTTCTCTGTGCCTTTAATGCAGGCTCTAATTAAAGATGATCTTCATCTCCATTCTGTGGCGATACACCAGATGCCTTTAATTTCTTCCAAACCACGAGCTCCCAATTAGCCTCCAGGTCACCCCATTTTATTGAGGCTTTATAGCAAGTCAGTGGCAGCACTCTCATCCTGTATTGTGCTTTTAAAGCATTTGGATCTTCCTGTGAAATGGCTGGGGCCCCAACAAAGGGGTCAGGGCAGGGTCAACTTCAAAAAAGGAGCTTTTTGTGGCTACTTTACAGCACCCTCTCTTTTGACACTGCTAAGCAGAAGAGCGCACATTCAAGGGTCAACAGGTGTGGTCTCATGGGTTCAGCATCTCATGACACTTCTCAAATGAATTCAAATAGGCAGCAGCTCCTATTTTTACGTCCATCTTTATTAATCGCAGCACTTTGAGTTGTAGAAAGCAGATAAAAAAACAAACGCATCTGTAACAGCTGAATAGCCTAACATTACGTGTCATTAAAAGTAGACTGAGCAAAGCCTGAGCACGCTCCCGGCCTGTCAGCAAAAATGAAACAGTCTGTGGACTCATTTTTTTCTCTTTTTTCGCAGTGATATGTGCGGCCTAATTTAATTTGAGTGAAGATAACATCTTATCCAGAATGTGAAATATCCGACTTTTAAGATTGTCCTGCACTTCAAAATTACATTTTATAACCCATCTGTATCACAATTTCCTTTCAAAGTGACTTTAAAGATGTCAGCATGCAGAACACTATGGCTACATGGCTTTAATTTGGACCTCACGATCAGCCAAATGCCGCTTGAACGTCATAGTGCCAATGCTACTGACCTATTTCGTCTTCCATCTCACAGACTGCAGGCACTTCTGAAGCTTTTTGTGCATTTGGGCGCTGGATTGTTTGGATTTGCAGCAGCAACGTTCCATTTACAGAACCATCCAGTAGCTATGCAAAAGTGATGATAAATGACCTCTTCTTATTCACACTGTCGCACGCATACAGATATACATAAACAGGAGAGACGCTGTGCCGTGTGCTGTCATACAGCTTTCTGATAACACCATGCAGAAAATTTCTTAAAAGCATGAAACATTTAGAAAGCGGTTGGCAGGATGTCAGTGTAAACAGCTGGGCTCCACTGCTGTACAGAAAAAAAATTAAAAGAAAGGCTTGGTTTTGTGCAGAAACCTGAACTGTTCTAAAATTACACAACACAACACATGGTATAGACCTTTCCCCCCAGGAAGGTCTATACCATGATGCAGGAAAGGAGAGTTTGTCCGTTAGTCCAACCTTGGATTCAAGAGGAATAATGTGGTTTTCGTCCTGGTCACAGAATGCTGGACCAGCTCTTTAGCCTCTCAAGTGTGCACGAGAGTGTGCCCATCCCAGTCGACGTGTGTTTTGTGGACTTGGAGAAGGCATTCGACCGCGTCCCTCGGGGTATCCTGTGGGAGGTGCTGCCAGAGTATGGGGTGTCTGGCCTCTTGTTACGGGCCATTCAGTCCCTGTACAACCACAACGAGAGCTTGGTTCACATTGCTGGTGAAGTCCATCAGAGCTGTCCTTTGTCATCAGTTGTGTTCGTAATATTTATAGACAGAATTTATTGGTGTAGACAAGTGGCGGAAGGCTTGCTGGCCTCAGAATCTCTTTTTGTGGATGATGCTGTCCTGTTTGGCTTCATCAGGTGGTGGCTTCCAGCTGTCACTGGAGCACCTGCCATTTCTTGACAGGTATCTACCCCTGCTTTTTGCTGCTTCGCTGCTTAGAGCATCTCTTCACACATCCCCGAACTGGAAATTAAATTATGGATCTGGTCAGCTGGTCTCCCAACACTACTGATAGCCAAATTCTCATCACACGGAGACTGGGAGAAGGGGAACCCTCTTTCCTCTGGTCTGACTACACACCCGGCTGGCTATGTTATGGATTCCTGTGGGGATGGAAGATAACGTTCCTAGCTGCACTGTGTGGACGTGGCATATATATTGATACCAGGATTTCTTTTCCCGAATTGGACCTGGGGATACCTGGTATCCGGGCAGCTGTTCAGGCCCTTGTAAGGCTGCCTATGAGGGATGCAGAAACAGTACAAACTCAATCAGACTCAGTAGAGCTGAATCGAAATGGATTACATCTGGAGGAGTGTTGGAGTCTCTGTTCTGCATGGCGGGGAGTAGAACCAAATTCGGATTATTGGACTTCTGAGAGGTAACCAGAAAACTGTAAGTCTGTCAGCAAATAGTTATGACGGCCTGAACCAAAACAATTGCAGTATTTGGAATTTGGCTCCCAGAGGTCTTGGATGCTGTCTGTCTAAATCGCCTCTTGGAGATGTTTGTAAACAGATGCTCTTCACCCCCGCCCGTGTTGTGACCTGTATGAACTGGTATCCTGGCAACCAAGGCTGACTGTACCATCTTATCATGAACATTATCATGAACTGCTGGTCTGGAAGCTGTGCGGCCATCACAGCATCCTGCTCGTCTCTCCCACACCCATCCTAGTGCTCTCCAGGCTTTAAATGTGCTGCTGCTTTGCTGAGGTGTTTTTTGAAACCTCGTAAGGTGTTCATAATGAACACAGTACCAGATGATTTTTTTTTTGAACCTACCTATCCCAGTGTATCTCTTTCTTTTCCTGCTAAAGGTAGCGCCGGTAAAATGGCTGCATGACCTCAGACACCTGTTTGTGTTTGTCTCGATGTTTGTATTTCTTGGATGGGTGTTCTGTTAACTGTAATTTCCCCATTGTGGGACTAATAAAGGTATAAAGGTATTCGTATGAGAATTAGCACCTCTAAGGCCCCGTTTACACGACACCATTTCCACTGGAAACTGTGTCGTTTTGATATGTTTCAGCCTTTCGTTTACATGGTAGCGTTTCAGAAACAATCTGCGGTTACACGGTTACACATGAAACTATGAAAATGATGTGTAGTTCCCATGCCAGGCCACAAGTTGGCATTGTTTTTTTTCTTTGCAAAGCTTGTTTACGCAAGTCGTGCATGCGTGGAGGACACAGTAGGAAGTGCGGCAAATTGTTCATTACTTACAAAATGGCCAATGTGAGAGGTTTTGTGTGGACTGACGATGAGGTTGGATCGCTGCTGCACACAACGCTGAATTACAAAATGGTAAAAACACAAGAAAAGCATAAGAAGTACTCGTGAATCCGTGAGTACTTTTTATCAATTTGCGAATGTGCGGAAAACTGTGGCTGTCGCAACCATAGTGCACATGTGCGAGTCACCCGTTTTCAACTGTTTACGCGACAATGCAAGCTGGTGCATTTCTGAAATGCTCCACTCTGGACCCCATTTCCGAAACACATCGTTTTCACTCTGTTGTCATGTAAACGGAAGGCCGAAACGACGCCATTTTTATTTTGAAATGGTGTCGTGTAAACAGGGCCTAAGTCTGAGGCCATGGTCCTCAGCTGGAAAAGGGTGGAGTGTCCACTCAGGGATGAGTTGCTGCCCCAAGTGGAGAAGATAAAGTATGTCAGGGTATTGAGGGTATGAGGGTAGAAGGGAGCAAGAGATTATCACACGGATCGGGACTGGAGAGGGAGGTCTGGGTTTCTCTGCTTAGGCTGCTGCCCCCGTGACACGGCCCCTGGATAAACAGAAGTGGATGGATGGAACATGTCAGAAATAAAACAGGGTTAGAATTTACAGTGACAAAGCATCTAAAACAGAAAAAGTATAAAAATGTGATAATATTGCAGATGGATGGATGTTATCACGAAACAGTGATTCTGAAATGCTCAATACACTGCAAGGCAATCATCTACGATAACCCAATGCAAATGTAAATAGGGAGAAACAATGCAATAATATGACATTTTATAAATATTATTTCTCCCACTGTTTGCCATTTTTCATCCATTTTCTTCTCCACTGCAAGTTACTTAACTTAAGTTCACTTCATCCTCATTCATTTGGTACTTGCCACCATGAGAACTCATCATATAGAGATTCTGGTTTGTCAAATTGGGTTTAGAGTGCCTGCCTGTTTTAAGAAAAATATAAATATTTGGCTTACGTGTATCAATAAATGTCTCATAATATACTGCTAGAAAAATTAAAAGAACACTTGGACCAGGGCATCACTGAGCTCCTGGACAGTCTGAGGTGCAACCAGGCTGTGCCAAATGTACCAAAACATAATGTGCAGAAGGTGACCCATTGAATTTAGGTCAGGCAAGCACGGGGGCCAGTCAGTGGTGTCAATTCCTTCATCCACATGGAACAGTCTGCATATACTTACCACACGAGGCTGGGCATTGTCGTGGAGGAATCCAGGACCCAGGGCACCAGTGTAGGGTCTGACAGTGGGTCCAACAATTTCATCCCGTTGCCTTATGGCAGTCAGGGAGCCATTGACTAGCCTGTAGAAGTCTGTACTTCCTTTCAATGGCTATGTTTCCTCAGACCATCCCTGACCCACCACCCAAATGCCAGTCAGGTTCCACAGTTCTGTGTAGTAAGCACAAGCACATCGGGCCCTCAGGCCACCCTCATGAAGTCTGTTTCTGATTGCTTGGTCAGAGACATTCACACCAGTGGCTGCTGGGGGCCATTTTGTAGGGCTCTGGCAGTGCTCATCCTGTTCCTCTTTGCACAAAGGAACAGATACCAGTCCCGCTGAAGGGTTAAGGACCTTCTTTGGCCCTGTCCAGCTCTCCAGTCTGCCTGTTTCCTGAATCTTCCCCATGCTTTTCAGACTGTGCTGGGAGACATGTGAAACCTTCTGGCAATGCCACATATTGATGTGCCATCCTGGAGGAGCTGGGCTACCTGTGCAGCCTCTGTAGGGTCCAGGTATCTTTTCATGCTACCGGTAGTGACACTGAAGTTAGACAAATGCAAACATGAAAACATGAGGAGGGAAAAATGTCAGTGGGCTGAGCCTGTGAAACCATTCCTGTTTTGGGGGTTGTATCATTGTTGCCCCTCTAGTGCACCTGTTGTTAATTTCATTAACACCAAAGCAGCTGAAACTGATTAACGCGCTCTGATACTTACCTGACCAGATCAATATCCCAGAAGTTTAATTGACTTGATGCAAAACTCTTTTTAATAAATACAATATACTGTTGTACTGAAGCAGTGTATGGACAGCAACAAACCCCAGAACAGAAAAATAGAGCCAAAAACTGCAGTTCCTTTAGTGTCCATTTGAGCCTGGTTCTGACAGTGCGCTCTCTATAGACCCTCATTTTAAAATGTCTAACTTAACAGCATTAAATCACATGTACAAAAACAGCTTTTGTCTCTATGGATAGTTTCCCCCTTCATAACAACTGTACTGTGAGCATTTCTTTATAACTCATCCATTTGGAAGCTGATAGGCTAACAGTTTGGGCCATGGCCACTTGACAGGGGTGGCGACACAGAGCTGTAGCCAACAGCTGTCAGGTAGTGATCACGTCCTTCAATTCGAGTCACTGAACTAGACCTCTCAGCTGTGTTTGTGGGGTTGGTGCCTTTATTTTATTAGTCTGTTACTTACCACTAATTAGCAGGTGTGTGTGCCTGTGCATTACAGCCGTACAGTTTATGGAGGGAGCTTGTTAATCAATTTGCTGGCATTTGTTCATAACTTAGCACCCCGACGTCTTGTCCAAATGTGGTCACTTGTGGCACCAAAAAGAAATAAAAAATTAGACTGGGAAATACAAATCCGATTCCACAAAAGGTGGAACACTGTGTAAAATGTAAATACAAACAGAATATAAAGGTGTGAGTTCAATAAGGAAGATCTGTTTCACTCTGTCTCGTCCTGGTATTTGGCTGCTAGTTTAGACACACTTGCCCACACTGCCACACTCAAGCTGACATCACTGCTCTAGTCCAATCGTCTTTCTGCCCGTGTGCTTCAAGCCAATCAGTCTCCACTTTGCATACTTTAAATCTTGCTGCTTACCTGTCATTCTTCCTTTCCAGACTTGTTCATGCAACCCACCTCCTCCCATCTCCACCTCATCCAAATCACAGCACCAGCCAAGCCTCCATCTTTCTCTTCACCACCACAAGCATCTAGACTCCGGGGGGTCCTGCCCTAATTCCTATCATCGCTGGGATTGTGTGCTGATTGGATGGGCCATTGGAGTCTAACCACCAAACAGATTAATTGAATTCTGTATGTCAACAAATGTACAGCTTTCCAGATGAATCTGCCAATGAAATGCATGGTGGAGCTTTAACTTGCATTTGTGGCACAGTGAACTGTGTTCACAGACATTGATTTCTGGAAGTATTCCTGAACCCGTGCAGTGATTTCCATGACAGAATCACGTATGTTTTTAATGCAGTGCTGCCTGAGGGCCCGAAGATCACGGGCAGCTGATATTAATTTTGGCCTTGTCCCTTGCGTACAGAGATTTCTTCAGATTCTCTGAATCTGCACTGCAGATGATGAGATAGTCAAAGGTGTTACAGTTTTACGTGGAGGAACATTATTCTGAAATTGGTGCACAATTTGTAGATGGGAGTTTTTGCAGGTTGGTGAACCTCTGCCCATCTTTATTTCTGAGAAACTCTGCCTCTGTAAGATGTTCTTTTTATGCCCAATCATGTTAGCGACCTGTTAAGTCAACCTAATTAGTTGTGACATGTTCCTCCAGCTGACTTTGCTAGCCTTTTGTCGCTCCTATCCCAGCTTTTCTGAAATGTGTTTCAGCCATCAAATTCAAACCGAGTTAATATTTTTCATGAAATATTAAAATATATCAGTTCAAACAATTGTTTTCTATGTTATACTGAGAATAAAATATCAGCTTGTGAGATTTGCAAATCATTTTATTTGCAGTAGCCACAGGGTCCCAATTTTTTGGGAATGGGTTAGTGATTCCAGGAACCAACAGGTGACGTCTCGGTCATCACGCATTTGTCTCTGGTATCTTACGCAGCAATCAGTAGTGGCAAGCAGGACCCTAAATGGAATAAAAGATGCAGACACAACCGTAAATCCACACGGGATCTGCAACAAAGCATGCTTATTTCTCAATGTATAACTCAACATGAATTAATCACCACTTGGGGACCTCAGAGAAGTTGGTTTTCATTAGTTCTCTTGTCCTGTACCATCATGAGAGTTTTGTGAATTTGAATCCTCTGACTTATATAATTATATTCTCCTTTAAAGTTGATTTCCAACATCAAAGGGACAATATAGCCTTTGAAGTACCATGGGATTGGATCACTGTCTAACCCACTCTTTAAGATTCTGTCACAATGACATTAGGGAAGTCATGTGAATTAAAAGACTAGAGAACAGCTCTTGCCTTTGCTCTGTGTCCAATTTCAATCAAAATGTCATGCTGTGCCATTTTAGCTGAATGTGGAACTGGCAAGTGTGTTAGGTTGACATCTTTGTGGCTAAAATTCTGTGACTAATATGTAAATTATTTGACAGTTACACTCCATGGGATTATCAAAGCAGTAATATAACCCAAAGAATACGTTTTAAATCATTGCGGACATTGTTTGAAGTCACATTTAAGCATAACTTATTTACTGTCATTCCCTTTACTCGGGCAAATCTGTCATTTAGACGGAATGTTACAAGGATACTAAGTAAAATGTGCTAAAAACTGACCAGAATAATTAAGAAATATCCTACTGTACAACAGGTGATACACACAGGCTGCAGCACTATGCACAGAAAACTATTCATTATAATAGCTTCTACTTCTGCTGTCACTCTAAGGAGCCACAGACAACAAAAGTATCGCTTTTGTTTGCTTTGTGTTTCTGTTGAAACTTTGTGTAGTAACAGACAAGCCTGTGAGAATAACGCTATTGGCGCGGCAGATCACTCACTTCAAGCTCCAAAGCCTCGGGGAGTTGGCTCGAGATTGCTCGTCTTTGATATAAGGTCCTGGCACACAACTAAATCCTGTCCCCGTCTAGAAAAGTTTATTAAGCCTTAATAAACGTCTAAATGCTAATGTTTGCCGAATATGAGCAGCGGCATAAAATAAACGTTGTAATGATCAGATGATTCCACTTGTCCATCTGTAGTCTTACTCATTTTCATTTGTTTTATTTTGTTGGTTATTGCGAAGCAAGAGCGCTGAGTTTTTATGTATCTTCCGGGACCAGGCCAGCGGTTCATTACTTTGAAGTCCACGGTTAAACCTTTAGCCCAGTTGGTGTAGAAACAGCCCGGAGGATTTCTACCGCCTGCCATGACTTCTTGAAACACTACCTGGGGAAAAAAAATAGAGAGGAAAGGTTTCTCTCTTTTATATGCATTTAAAGGGGGGGGGGGGGGGGGGGGGGGGGGGCGCTGTCCAATGTGACGGGACAAGGAGCAGAGCCGGGGCTGGTTGAATATAGGCGCAGCCTGTTGTTGGGACTACTTTGCTTTCACGTTTTCTAATCAAGGAGGCTACTCGGGTACATGGATGGTAAGTTGTAGGAAAGCTGTTCCACAGGCCCCCTCTCTTGGCCGCTTTGATGTGCTGCTGCTGAGCTTTGAAGTTGAGAAATGCGGGCTATGTTTCTTGTTTGTGGGCGAGAAATACGGTGAGATAGATAAGAAGCTTATGTGTGTGCGCGCACGTATGAATGTGTAGCCCAGATAAAGACCGAATATTTGTCGGATGGTGCGTCTTCTGACGGGGGAAAAAGTGGGATGTATTCTTCAGTCGGAGCCCCCCACCCCCTCCTCTTTTGCCTCCTCCAGATTTTGACACCCCCGGTGATCTACATAGGGACTGAGCCTGCCTACTCTGAGGTCAGTTGTTGAATGGGACAGGGTACATTAAACTACGGCGCTTGTTTTGCAGCGAGATAGGACACATGTGGCACGACTTTAAATAGCGCGACGTTTTTATTTTTTGTGCTGGATTACTGTTCGGAGAGTTTTTTGGAGTGTATTCGTCTCGACTAAAAAAAATGGAGTAACAGTTTAACTTTTTTTTTTTTAATGGGTTTCACTCTGTTTGGATCTGCCTGCGATGGTATGTTATTTTACGCTTGTTTATTCATCCACTGGATTTTAGTATCGGTTACATGGCAGTGTATGCACTGCCTTTTAAGACTGTAAATGATTGTGCTGCATTTGCAACAGCCTTTTAGCAGATTATCGTTTATGGTGACGGTGCTTTCAGTCTCTGTAGTCTACTTTTTAACGCTCAGGCTCCGATTAAAATCTCGGGCACCGAATGACTTTCTTTTCTTTCTTTTTTTTAAATACTCTAAATAGGCCTATATAAAGTGTTTCTTTTCGTGTTGGCAGTTTAAACACGTTGCCGGGGCTGTGCCTTTAATAATGTGCTATAATAACCTTCTTGGGTAGATATTAAGGCGACTGATCGCTAACATTTACGCACGGGTGACCGGATTCTCCCGCGGGGCTTTTTTACCCCTCGTACATTACAGCGTTTTAAGGTCATTGTGGTGCAGATCAGGTGCCGTTTGTCTGTACATTTCTGGGATGGTGAGGACAAGTGTGGAGGTGAGTCTGTGAGAGTGCGTGATGCAGGCAAGGGGGTACAGTACGGTCGTCCGAAACAGATTGGGAATAAATTGGAGTTGAAGCCTGTGACATAGACTCGTTAGGAAAACACGTGTAAGCCACAGTTGTGAGAATACGGTTTGGTGAAGAGTGGGGCTGTGTGAGATGATTATTCTTGTAAAATGCCTTTTGATGTGGCAGATCAATGCACGTTGAGAATGTAGGCTGCAGTTGATCTCTCATTTAGATTATAAATAGATAAATGAAACGAAAAAAGCCTTTCATATTTCCTTTCTCTGTGAACCTCTGCGAGGGTTTTTTGAAAGGGACTGTTTACTTGATGTCTTTCTTTGAAGTTCAGCAGGATCTGGCTTTGATTAGATCAATACTTTGTGTTTCAGAGTGAAGAGGAGCTGAGAAGCTCCCCCGCTGCTTTTAGAGAGTGAGGAGGATTAGGCTGGAGCTCAGTGGAGGCACGACGGCACTCTCACACGGCAACCAGAGCTGGAGCCATGAGCAGGGCGCTTACGGAGCACATCAGCAGTAGCTTCCGAGAAGATGCTCCTCGTCCTCCGGTACCGGGGGAGGAGGGAGAGGCGTCATGCTACAACCCCAGCAGATCTACCAAAATGAGAGCCCAGAGCAAGGTTAAAGATACCCCCGCCGCCGCCGCGCCTCCCGGCTCCACACCGCGGAGGAACGAGGATGGACTCGGGGAGCCAGAGGGCAGCGCGTCCCCGGACTCGCCTCTAGTCCGGTGGACAAAGTCTCTGCATTTTCTCCTGGGCGACCAAGACGGCGCTCACCTTTTCAAGACCTTTCTGGAGCGGGAGAATTGCGTGGACACTTTGGACTTTTGGTTCGCCTGCAACGGTTTCAGGCAAATGGACTTAAAGGATACCAAAACGCTGCGAGTTGCCAAAGTTATTTTCAAGCGGTACATCGAGAACAACAGCATTGTCGCCAAGCAACTGAAACCGGCCACCAAGGCCTTCATAAGGGATAGTATTAAGAAACAACAAATAGACTCGTCCATGTTTGACCAGGCACAGACGGAAATTCAGTCCAACATGGAAGAGAATGCATACCAGATGTTTTTGACCTCTGACATATACCTCGAATACGTGCGCACCGGCTGCGAGAACGCGGCGTACATGAACCACGGCGGTCTGGGCAGTCTCAAGCTGATGTGCGGATACCTTCCTCCTCTCATGGAGGAAGAGGAATGGAGTTGTAACGACCTGAAGGCAAAAACGTTAGGGTCTGTGGTCGGACTGTCTGCCAAAAACCTGAGGGCTACTGCTACCATCCGGACAGCAGCTGAAGTGCTGGAGAACAGTTGCAGGTAAGAGTAGCGCCCACCTAGAAGTGCATGCCTGTGTAATTACATCTCAGTGCTTGTTGCTTTATTGAGCATTGCTTACTGTGGTCATGATCCCTCATTAGTTAAACTACACTGAATATGTGGCAGGTATTTCACAAATGCCCGTGAGAGAGGTAAAGGCACTTGATCAAAGGGTCTCAGAGGAACATGCCTGTATATTTGTGCCCTCCTGCCTTGCAGTTAGTCAAGGGGTTGGATGGGGTGGAGGGGCGGGGTGGGTACAGAAAAAATCAGTGCATCTGAGCCTTCCTTTTAAGTAAATGGTGTCTTGCAGGCAGCCCTCTGCTGGCTTGCTCAAGTTTCCTGTGCTTTGAAACCCTTCCTCCGGTTCAGGAATGAATTCAGACACCAAACCTCAGAACTGTTACAGCTACATTAAACAGAATGATGCTGTTGTAAAGTTTGCTGCTGCTTTATTCTCTTCCCTTTAACCCATAGAGTTTAGTGTACACTGCCACAAATCTCATTTATCCAGAAAAAAATGCTAATAGAGAGTTAAAAGAACTTGTGCAGTCAGTCTTATGCCAAGCGGAGATATTGTTCTCTTGGTCAGAGATGAAAGAATTGTTTGTGCAAAGTATTGTGCTTTTATCGTAAGAGCTCGTCCCACACATTGTCCAACAGCTGAAAATCTTTTTAAGCCAGAAAACATTTTGAAAAGTGGATTTTATGCATGAACCACCATCAAAAGGATACTTTTTTGTTTTTTTCCCACTCAACTACTTTGTCCTCACATCTGGATGCAATTATTACTTAGAGGTTTGACAATGTCTTGTGGTTTGGTAGGAAAGCGCAATTTATAGATAATCCATACTTTTCCTGTCAACTTATCTAAACATTTAATGAACTGAATGAAAATTGTCTCAAGCCTGACTTTCTTAATAACAGTGTGCAAAACTAATTGATTAAGCGCAATAAGTCGACCTAAGGGCTCCCTCGAGGGTTTTATCCTTCATGCGAGCAGATGTCAGATAACATCTTAGCACAGTTGCTCATTTGCTTGGAAGTGACCATGTTGGGTTAGGAACCAATAAGCAGGGGTTTTGTTGACA
Organism: Archocentrus centrarchus; assembly: GCF_007364275.1. Taxonomy (NCBI): domain Eukaryota; kingdom Metazoa; phylum Chordata; class Actinopteri; order Cichliformes; family Cichlidae; genus Archocentrus; species Archocentrus centrarchus. The sequence continues at coordinate 36,154,712 of NC_044346.1, read as the reverse complement.
TGTGGGCATATCCCGCTCTCCTGGTGTGATCCCCTGCATTCTTGTTTTTCACTAAAGAAAAGCAGGAGGGCGAGAGCCCCTCTTTCTCCCTTCCGTCACCCCCCCCCCCCCCCCCCCCCCCCGTGCCTGCCCTCACCATCTCTTTAGGTCAACCAATTTCCATCTCAAACATGTGGAACTAATTTTGCCACTGCACAGATTTTTTTTTAAGAAACCTCCAACACTAAACTTCAAAGTGATACAGAAACACAACAACAAAAACATCCTCAGCTCAGTTCCGCAGCTTCAACCACCAATCCCAGTTTGCCATAGATTGTGTTGTCAGTGTTTTCCTTCCTCTTTCTTTTCTGCCCAGCACTTTTATCTCTCCTTTTTAAAAAGAAAAATCTGTCTGACAGAGACTAAGCATGCTTTGGAGGGAGACAGGGAGAGACAAGAGGAGGGGAAGGGGGGAAGACAGGAAGGGGGGGGATCATGAAAGAAAGAAAGAGATGGAGAAAGAGAGCGGGTGAGGGGGTGGTGGGGGGGTGCAGAGAGCCCAGCTGTGCTAAATACCTGACTCTTGGCGTGGACCTTCCAAAGGTCAGGTTTGTGCTTGGGGCCTACGGCTTTAGTCATGCTGGGGTTCTCCTCAGCACTGCCGGGCAGAAGGCATTCTCATAAAGAAAGGGGCCCTCCTTCCCTTCCCCTTTCCCTCTCTCCTTCTCACTCTCTCTCTAAAGCGTGTTCCCCCTCCCTCTTTTTTCCCTCCTTCCTTGTCCACCCCCTTCACTAGTGGAACAGGAATGGCAACACAGCAGGTAGAAGAGTAAAAAGACAGAAAGAGAGAGACTTTAGAAAGGAAAGCAGGGGAGAGTTGGTAAAGGAGGGGCCCCATACTGGATGATAGCAAGAAGAGAGAGAGAGATAAAGAGAGGGAGAGTAGTGGAGGAGAAAACACTCCAAGGAACGAGAGTGGAGTTTCACAAGTGGAAAAGAGCAGGAGTATGGCCCACACTGAAGGGTGGAGGGGAAAGGAGGGAAGCACTGGTGTTCATTCACACAGCAAGGCTGCTCATTTCACCCACTCCAATCATAGTCACCCCCCCCCCCCCCCCAACACTGAATCCATGTATTTTAGGGAGGAAGAACATGAAAGAGAGAGTGATACTAAGAAGGGCCAAGAAAAAAAGAGAACTTACAGCTCCATCTGTAGCACTGTTGTCACGTTCCTCGTGCCCCAAACTCTCAGTACAGTGACTTTAATTACAGAAATCTGCAGAGAAAGCCAGCAAGACAAACTCCAAGCTGACCTTTTTTTTTTTTTTTAATAAATATGATATAACAAACAACAGCAGGAAACAGAGCAAATAAACCTAACCCTCCAACCCCCCAAGTATGTCACCTCTTTCAACTATCTTAATTCCACGCATAGAGACATCACAATAAAACTAGGCAAATGTTTTCCCGGCTCATTCACAGGTCCCACCGTCGAGGAGACCCTGCCAGCCCATACTTTGTCAACTCTGGCTACATTTTTGCCCCTGCCACCAGTGCCAATGACAGCGAGATCTCCAGCGATGCCACGACAGATGACTCCATGTCGATGACAGACAGCAGTGTGTAAGTGTTTGGATCCTTTTTTTTTTTTTGCTTTTTTTTTTGCTTTTATTAGAGTTAAAAAGCTGATTGATCAGTTTTATTTGCAACCCAGCTGGCTCTGGAGACAATGTAGCAACTTCAAAAGCTTATTTCCATTCAGCTCACTGTGGTGAAAGGTCTGGGAATTTTTCTTATTTCCACCAGTATCTGAACATGCCTGGTCCAAATTTCAGTCATCAACTTTCCAGGAAAAAAGTGTAGGGGTGCGAAGAAAAATATTCGGCCTTGTACTTCAACAGAATCAGCTTTTCTGGAGGCCAAGCGACTGCACTGTTGCGAAAATAATGGTCTGTAATGTATTTCAATTATCCTCTATGATTGACTCCAGGTAATTCTATTAATGTGTAGTTGTTGCTGTGGCCTCCAGGGAGATAACTCTGGGAAAGTCATTATGTCTGAAGACCTTTTGAAGTTTATTCTGATGCGTTACAGGCTGGAGAGAAGGGAGGAAAAAAAAAACGAGAACGTCTTGATGTGGGTGGGGGGGCGTTGCCTCATTTTCCTCAAAGTTGATATGTATCCATCCCACCCACCCTTCTGCCACAACAGACTTGTTTTTTTCATATTATCTAATCGCTTTTTCCCTTGAAGCGCTGAAGGAGAGTGGGGAGGGAAATGGCCATTCGGGCCTCAAGACAAACTCATTGAAAAATGTTGGCACCAAATGAAAGAAGGCTTACTCACATGGTGGGTCGGTTTTCCTGCCACTGGCCTCTGTGGCGTGCTGAGATCATGTGTCTGCGAGGCTTTCACAGGGGTTTACTCATTTCTAGACCTTGGGACAAGACATAAGGAACCCCCCCCCCCCCCCCCTCCCCCCCGGCCAAGCAGGGACACCCCTGGAAAAAAATTACCTCCCAGCCCCTCCGCAGCTTCTCTCCTCCACCCTCCAGAGCCAATAGCAGGAGTGGTGAGGCTCGAAGTGCAAGGGAGTGAGAAAATAAAGTGCACGGAGTATAAAGGGCTTAACTGAATCGCTTTCAGCCTATTGTTAGGTGAGGGGAGCTTAGCGGGATAAGAGGGTGGCTGGCTTGCTTTGAAAATGACTTGCACAACTGAATAGGAGATCCCCATAAAGTAAGGGCCCGTGAAACCATGAAAGAGTCCACGGCTGTTTTCGCTTCCCCAACCTGGACAAAAGCGCCCAGCCGTCACATGGTTTGCTGGGGTGGGGACAGTTTAGATTGTTAAAAACATAGTTAGCGAGGGGGGAAGTTGGCGAGCTTTGTTTGGGATGTTTTGCCTCTAATTTGGGGGTTCTTGTTAGCTCGCGAGTTCCTCTGGGCTGTTGAGTTTTACTTTTGAAGAGTTTCCTGTGTTTCTTCCTGAGCCTTGAAGGATGATGGCTTGTGGTCTCAAGGGTACAGTTTGTGGAGCATTGATTTTGGTAGCAGCAGCCCCCCCCCCCCTTACAAGAGGCTCGCTGGAACACAGGTGACATCAGCAGCCTGGCTTCACCGTTCTGACTCTTCCTGACAGTCTCACGCTGAAAATCTTACTCAGAAGAAAAAAAATAGACTAATTGTTGAACAGCGCCATGTGTCAAAGTCATATCCTTTTAATAGTTCTCTACAAGGTCTTTGACACAGAGATCTTTCCTGTTCTTGTCCTGAGCTCATGTCTCTCTCCAGCTCTCATTCGAGGGAACAATTTGATTAGTGTGTCCTTTTATAGCGGTTAAAAGACACACTGCAAATTTGAATCTCATTTCCCAGATAAAGAACAAGAAGAGAAGGATTTGGAAGGGGGTGGAAGATGGGGTGGGAGGGGGGATTTTTTTTTTTTCTCTTTTGCTTATATCTTATTTATGGATTTACTTGGACGCTGGGGAATGCTGCAGCACACCACTTCAACATTACCTTATCTTACAAACCAGCCTTTTGATGTTGCTGAGATCAGAGGCTCACAGCAGAGCGCTTGCCAAACGAAGATGGCAGCGGGTGCATATGTGCATGAGTGTGAGATTTCAAAGAGGCAGCAGAAAAAGTAGCGTTGGGCTAGGTCAGGCACTTCTGAGCAGCCAAAATGGCCAAGATAATTGGCCCAGCTTAAGTGGCAACTGACTGGAAAAGCAGACAGAATGAAAAAGGGAGAATGAGATTCCCAGAATAAATGCCTAATTGTCCCAAGACTTCTAGCATTCCTGGCTGTATCTTTATTTTCATGTTAATATATCAGAGTCACAAATCCAGCAGCACTTGAGCAGCATTTGCTAGGCTGCTTTAGTCTGTTGTACTCTTTGACTTTTAGCCAGTTCCTCAGTTTAGTTCCTCAGTTCTGCTTGTTGAATAACCACAGTCAGAGCTGACACGAGCCAATGTAATCTTATCAGTGAGGCTATTCTTTTGAAGCCTATAGTGAGATGTTTAGCATATCCCTGCCATTGTCCTGGTGTGTTTTGTTATGTGTGTGTTTTTTTTATTTGCCTTGGCTTCAAGGGATCTCTGGCCTTTTGATTTAGCAGCACTGTGCCCAGTGGGTGATTTCTGGGTGGTGCTGTGTCGGTAACTTCCACGATGAGCTGCCGTCAAAGGGCCTTTTCTCCGCAAACACTGGCTAATAGTGCTAGTAGCGTGACATTCGTGATGAGTATCAGCAAAATATCCAAAACAGCACCCACTGGGTGGATGATTATAGTCAGTGACTTCTAAATAAGGTCATTTCTAGTGGTCTCTCATTGTCTTTTGTCACCCAACATAAATGTATGTCATCTTTTCAGAGATGGAGTCCCTCCTTACAAGCTGGGTACCAAGAAGCAGCTTCAGCGAGAGATGCACCGCAGCGTGAAGATCAATGGCCAGGTTACGCTACCCCACTTTCCTGTAAGTCCTACTTCCTTAAGTTTCACTTCCTGTCTTAGTGTTTCCTGTTGTTTTGTTTTGGGTTTTTTTGTTTTTTTAATCTGATAAACTCAAACTTTTACACAGCTGGCAGACAACGGCGTCCTGATTCCCTCAAGGAGCTGCACTTTATTTATTTATTTTCATCACTCCTGTTGTGACACAAAACTATATTTCATTTGCTTGTTAGTTTCACATAAAATTCGGGGTAAATGAAAGGCAGGGTTTGCATTCCCCTTCCCTCTTCTCCCATCCAGAGTCACTTCTTCAGGGCTGTTAATATAAACTCTGTCACTGCAGGTCACAAAGTGTGATAATGTTATCTGTTTTCTGGAAGAGTAATAATGTAGCATTGGTAGAGGCCAACTGTAACAAAGTAATAAATTCAACGCTAACATTAGTTTTGAAATAGCTACTGAAACTACTATTTACATCCCAGCACATGAATCGGAGACGCATCACTATTCAGTTCCAGTTCCCTGTACTCCCACACCAGTATCTTGTCCCATCAGTATTTGGGTCAGGATGTGGATGCTCTTTGAATTCAAGATTTTTTTTGACCTACTGAAGTTGTTCTGAAAAGGTTTAAGGAACTGGGTCAAAACAGATTGACACGGGTTAGGAGGTAAAGAGGCAAAAAAAATAAATATTAAATCCTTTTGTCTTCATACCCAAACACAGGTATATATATGCGAGTGTGCGTGTGTGTGTGTGTTTGTGTATGTGTGAGTGTTTGTGCATGCGTTTGACAGTAATGTCTGTTCCCCCCAGTTTTCTCTCTTCCTCTCTGTCTTTTTTGTCTCTCAGTCTCTCTCTTTTCCTTTCCCACTTGCACTCCTTTAATGTCTCCCTCCTGATTTGGAGATGGCTCTGTCTCCCATGATGCACCAGCCCCAGGCAGCGGGGGCCCCGTGCAGGGCTGGCGCTCCTTTGCCAGCAGCTCTGCTTGCCTTTCTTCTTCTTCCCTTCATCGTGTCTACAAAGAGATGAGAGGAACAACAAAAAAAGAGTCAAAATCAAGAAAGCCAGTGTGCCAAATAACAAAAAAGTAAGAAAGGGAGAGAGAGGAGCCAGCGCATATAGTTAAAGAAAAAGGAGGATAATGTGACTAGAGTACCTCTGAGCTGCCCTGCATGCAGCCGGGAAATAAATTACTACTTCCCCTCAGATCTTCCCAGTATTTGACTCCTCTATCCTCTCCCTCCCTCTTTTCCCTGTCTCTGTCTTGCTCTCTCTCTGCCACCATTGCCACTTCACGAATGCACGTCTCAATCCTCTTCTTCTTTTTTCATGCTCTTAATTTTGTCCCCTCTCCCTTTTTCTTCTCCTCTCCTCTCCTCTCCTCTCCTCTCCTCTCCTCTCCTCTCTCCTCTCTCCTCTCCTCTCTCTCTCCTCTCTCCTCTCCTCTCCTCTCCTCTCCTCTCCTCTCTCTCCTCTCTCCTCTCTCCTCTCTCCTCTCTCCTCTCCTCTCCTCTCCTCTCCTCTCCTCTCCTCTCCTCTCCTCTCCTCTCCTCTCTCCTCTCCTCTCCTCACTCTCTCTTCTCTGTCGATATCTGGCTTTTATTCGGAGATTTAAAGCTGCATGTCCCTCCCACCCCTAGTGTGCGTTTGATGTTTTGACAAGGGCCCTTTGAAGTGTGGCTGACTTCAGAGGCTGCCTAGCTGATGGCTTGGTCGGGCTACAGAGGGTGCAGGCAGGGGGCCTCCCCTCCGAGCGAGACCAACTGCTACCCCCGCCATTACTACCCCCTTCTCCCCCCCCCCCCCCCCCCCCCCCCCCCCCCCTCACCCAGCAGCCTGGCACTGCCAAGGGCACTGAGCATGAGAAGATCTGGGGAGGGATGGGCAGCGGAGAAGGTTCAGGTTAGCTCGAGGGCAAGGGCATGTGGATTAGGCCTTTTGGAATAGTAGCATGATATTTGGAACAAGATAGGATTAGGGCAAGGGCAGTGGATTAATGCACCATATTGCATCCATCGGAAACACTAAGCAGTTCGGCTAGCACTGAAGTTTCCTCCCCTCTGTGTTATTTGCCCTGCAGAGGACGCACCGGTTGCCCAAGGAGATGACCCCTGTCGAGCCCTCAGCCTTTGCTGCCCAACTCATCGCCCGGCTGGAGAAGCTGAAGCGGGAGCAGGAGACAATGAGCTCACTGGAGGAGAGGCTGCAGCAGATCCAGGAGGTATGGATGCTAACAAAAATGTTCTAAGTAGTCTGCCACTTCCACTTACTTTAAATTAGTAATGGCTGCTATTCAGAAATTCTAGCTGGTATCCAAGTTAGCTCAGGCGATGGTTGTGTTGCACAACAAAAGCCTTTACTTTACAGTTTGAGCATGTTGAAGAACAGGGTACAGACCAAGGGATTTAAAGTCTGTCTTGGTTTAGCTGCTATTTCCCTTTTCCTGCATGTCCTCCCCCATTTCATCTGGAGGAACTTTCAAACTTATGTTTCTAGACACACTTGAAGTTCCTTCAAATAGTTAGTACTTAGTTACTCTCCAGTGGCACGTTTGCTGAATATGTGTAGTGCCAGTCTCTTTGTGCAGCACAGGCACACTCTGCATTATAGATGAAGCGCACCCAAAGCCTGTTAGCGAAGATAACAGTACAGCAAAAAGGAAACTCAAATCAAGTTATCCAGGCGTTTGCTCTCACTGACTTCAGAGAACGATAGATATAAGTTGGTGTAAGCTGAGACATGAATTTCTCTGCTGGCTGCATTTCCCACATGTGACTGTGTGTGAATGTTTCATCAATTGCTTTAAATTATAAAAATTTCTCTTTGCTTGCCCAGGAGGAGGAAAGGGAGGAGGGCAACGACCTTATCAGCAGCACCTCCCTCCAACACCCCCTGCTCCCATCTGCCAGCCAGTGCGAGGAAGATCCTCAGGCTATCCTAGATGAGCACCTTTCACGTGTCCTCAAGACACCTGGCTGCCAGTCACCAGGAGTTGTCCGCCACTCGCCACGCTCGCGGTCCCCAGACCGAACGGGTGCGATGGTGTCATCTGGCCATGGGCCCTTCTTTGGTGCTTACCCTGGGGCTTCCAAGGTGCTAACGACAGGCAGGCAGTCTACAAAGCACATCCACCACCACTACATTCACCATCACCACGCTGGGCCAAAGACCAAGGAGCAAATCGAGGCCGAGGCGGCTCAGCGTGTGCAGTGCCTCTGCCCTCAAGGGGGCGCCAATTACTCCGACTTCACACCTGCGTGAGTGTAACTTCTGAGCTGTCCCTTAAACTTTCACTGTGCTAAGCTGCTCTTTCTAATGATCCTTCCTCTGATTCTTCCTCCAGTCGCTGCAGCACTTTGTCCAAACGGCCGGTGAAGGCCTCCGACGAGGGCGTGTCTTCGCCACGCCTTCCCCTAGTTGCCACCGACCGCTCTCAGAATGTTTGGCAGTGGATCCTAGAGAGTGAGAGGCAGGGCAAGCACAAGCCCCACAGGTAAGTGTCTGTGTGGAATTGACACAAAATCATCTGTAGAAAGGGATGTCGAGTTCTCAGCTCAAGAGGCTGATCAGTTTTTGTTTTATCAGCACTCAAGGCCTAAAGAAGTCCAACCCGCTTGACTCCAAGACCCTGTCTGGTCGAACCGCCTCCTCGTCTTGGGGTGGAGGCGGCATCGGCAATGGGGCTCACCTCCGCGGCCATCACCCGGGCCACCCTTTCATTCAGGACCCAGCCATGCCACCCCTACCCCCTCCCAACACCCTGGCACAGCTAGAAGAGGCCTGCCGCAGACTAGAAGAGGTTTCCAAGCCACCAAAACAAAGGTAGGAAAACTTGTAGACAAAACATTTGTAGGTTTGAATTGCCACAACGGAACACACTGCAAATGAAGCCCGGTCGTTTTTCCTTGTATTGATATGAATATCGATTAGTCATTAATCTTGTGGTTTTCACAGACATTCAACTGGAGCCAGCAGCCTTCAGAGAGACAGGAGCCACCCGGCAGCTGCCTTTCCCACAGGAAGCAACTCTCTAGCCAGCCCTGGAATCCAAGCAGACGAGTACGGCTTCTTTTATTTCTACTTTTACTAAATACTTTGTTTCTAAAGCTTAGTCCTCATTTCCTTCACAATTACTTTCTAGCTTTCATTCCTCACTTCTTTCTGTCATTCTCATTGATGAGTTTTCACCCTCTTTCTCTCAGATTTTCTTTCTCCTCCCTTGTTAGAGCGATGTTGTGAGTCAGCATGGCTTTGTCTTTGAGCTCCTCTTTTAAAACTAAGATTAGATATGAAATTCTACCCCCCCCCCATTGCCCAGTAGCCCCTGGTTCTTCAAAATAATCAGCCCCGATCATGCATTTGTTGCTGAATGTAGTGCATTTTTAATCTTGTGCCACTATCATGCAACTGACAACAAGCAAGTTTTCAATTTTGCAATTTTTAATTTTGCATATTCAGGTCTAAGGAGCTGGTGGTCACCTACTTTTTCTGTGGTGAGGAAATTCCTTATCGCAGCATGATGAAGACGCACTGCCTCACCCTGGGCCACTTCAAGGAACAGCTTAGCAAGAAAGGCAACTACCGGTAAGCACGCTCTACTGCCAAGAGCACACAGATCCCACTAGCAGATACATGCTTGGATGTGGTTGGTGCCATGGCAGGGTTAGTCATCTGTGTATGGATGTGCATTTGTTACTCTGCTTTTATGTGCTTGTCTGCTAAGTGGGAGTGTGAAATACTGAAGCCTGATAGTTGAAAAGAAACTGGGCTGATCCACTGTATTCGGAGCTTACAGAAAGAGGGAAAGGGGGGGGGGGGGGGGGGGATTCTGCAGCAAAAAAATTTTTCTCACATCTGGTACTGATTTCCATGCTTAGGCAGCCTTAATAAATACGGCTTTGAAGCCTGGGCCATTTTATTTTGTGCACAAAGACCATTGCAAGGCCTTCAAATTCCTCCTCCACACTATTGCATCAGGCATTAGAATCAAATGCTGCAGGCACCTTCTTCTTCTAATGACAGTTAACGCAGCAGAAATACCTCCTGTGTGAACTGATGAGGGGAAATTCCTTCGCTAAGTGAGGACTTTTAAGGTAGTTTAAAATGTAATAGTTTAAAGAAATTCTAAATCGGGGAGCCCAGGAAGTCCAACCTTACTTTATCAGAAAGTTGGTCTACTGCTCCTGGAAACAAAGGTAACCTGCACACTCGTGACATCATCATCATCATCATCATCAGGTTTCAGTCAAATCTGTTTGTTTGGCAAGAGAGAAGAAGAAGAAGGGCCTGCAAACACAAGTTGTTGCACCCCTGCTATCCCACAACTCTTCAGCTAGTGAGCGGGGGGGTGGGGGGGGGGGGGTGTGTGAAGCGTCTGGCTTCAATGGCAGCAGAATGTGTGGAGCTGGTTAATTTGGACATGGCAGCAGTACAGCTGAGAACAGTACGCTGCGGCTCAGCCAGACGATATTGGTGCCAGATGTTGTGAAGAGAGAAAAATCCTGCCACATAAAACATGTTCCAATGGAAAGACTCCTGCGTCTCTGTCTCACTCTCTGCAACAAAGTGATGACTTTGAACTATTTGTGAGTGAAAATGTAGCTTTTTTTTCCCTAAAAAAAAAAAAATCCAGTCAATTAAAATTGAGGTGGGTAACGCACTTATTTCGTTAGAGCTGGGAATGAAACAACGAATTAAAGCAAAAGGCTAAACCAACACAGGAAACGTGTGCAGAAATGTCAGATAATCAAAGAAAGCCTCTCTGCACACTGCAGTAGAAAGTTTTGCAGCTGTAATAAAGCAGCCCCCCCCCCCTTTTATTTGTAAGTAATTACAATCAGCATGGAAAGTAAGGCTGCATGTGTACATTTTTGCACACCCCTCTGTACATGTGTTGTTTGAATGACTCTGAGCTCATAAAACTCAGAGCCCTTTCCCCCCTTTTTTTTCTTCGTTTTTATATTCTGAACGCAGGCACACATGGGCAAAACGAGGCATTTTTCCATTACAAAGCTTATCATTATATCCCCTCCTGCTGATCTTTTGCTGGGTTTAAAGTAGAGAGGAGAAATCATTAGGCGCTTCAGGAGACTTCACAGTCACTGGGACCAAGCTATACTCTGTGAGTTATCTCAGCTTGAGAGAAGAAGAAGAAGAGTGGGTTAGATAGGTGACCCCTTGACTTCCAGGAGCCTGTCTGAGCAGTCGCCGCTCTCCCTCCCCCTTCTGGGGTAAAGCCCCTCAGTCTCGGCACGCATCCAACCCATCACACCCACTCACCAAGCCAGGGAAAGCCTTCACTCCACTTTGCCCTGCTTTCTTCCCTTCCTGTTGCCTCTGTTTTCCTCTGTTCCCGGCTGGTGATCGGAAAGCTGCCCGAAGTGTGTGTGTGTGTGTGTGTGTGTGTGTGCGCGCGTAAAAGAGAAACCGAGCTCGTGTGTGTTTATGTGCAGACAGCAGAGTGCGGTCTTGCAGTCACAGGCAGACTCTCGGGCACCTGAAATGTCAACCTGTGTGACAGAAATGCCCTTCATTTGACAGCCAGCTCAATTAGAAACCATTGAGACAGAGAGGGAGGGAAGGCAGTGAAGAAGAGAGAGGGGAGGGGAGGCCTTAAAACAGCCTCTAATTAACCCTTCAGCTTTAATAAGACCTTGCAGGACAGAAAGGCATCTGTAGAATGGCTAACAGTCAAGATGAGCAAGTGGATGAGCACACATAGATGAACACCCACAAAAACAGGCTGTTTCTAGCAGCTTGAATTATCACAGGGAGTGTGTAAACGGAGGGTTCAACTCTGTTTGCACAGCGGTGTGATGTGGAGTCAGGCTCTGCCTTTGAAGTGAGCAGGGATGGCATTGAAGGCTATGACTAAGTTGTTTTGAGCAGGATCCATTTCTGGCTCTCAGAGTGTGTGTGTCTGTGTTTGATTTGGACTAAAGGGAGTTGTGCGCGAGCGTGTATATGTAAGTAGTCGTGTAGGTGCCTCAAAGCACTTTAAAACGCGATGAAATACATCAGATGCACTCCTGCTGCCACTCTGTCAGGTTTCGTTTGAGTTCTCACCTACGCTCCACGTTTTCTAATCACAAACCTCTCTTTTTTGTCTTTCCCTCCTCAGATACTACTTCAAGAAGGCGAGTGATGAGTTTGAGTGCGGTGCGGTGTTCGAGGAGGTGTGGGAGGATGCCACTGTGTTGCCCATGTATGAGGGCAAAGTCCTGGGCAAGGTGGAGAGGATGGACTAAAGGCCACTTTGTGCCAGCCAACTAATGCCCTTCATGCCCCCCCGCCCAACCAAAAGCTAAATCACTTGAGCAAGAGACTAATTTACAAAAAAAACCCTCTGGACTCCTTTTTTTTTTTTGTTTTTATTTCTTAATATTAAGCTAAACAGAGTTAATATATCCAGCACAAGAGGAGCGATTGAAGGAAGACGAGCCAATGAAGTATGCCGAACACAGAGGAGGTGCCGCCCCTCCCTGACTTTCTCAACCAATCAGCCTTAGAAACACAAGGGAATGAGAGATGAGACTTTTGAAAGACCAATACAGGGGTGGTGATGATGACGAATGGAGGCCAGTGGGGGTGGGGGGGAGGGGGGGGACCCGGCCTCTTCTTGAATATAACCACTGAAGATGTAGACGACTGTTGTCTCGTGATGTGTGACAGACTGATGGACTTGCAGGCGCCGAAGATGCAGCGCCACCAACCTGCTCTTAACATTACACTCCAACATCGTTACAAAAACGTCCATACGTGTGCATATACATACATGCATATATGTATATATACATGTATTATATATATAGATGCTTTTTGTCATGAGTTGAAATTTTTTATTAAGTATTTATTGAAAAATGACCTTCCCCCCGTTGTCCCTTTCCCCTTCAGTCGCGTTGAGCCCGTGTCCCTCGCCCTCCCCTTTTACAGCCAATGGGTAAGCTGCTTTGAATGTTGGGAGAATACTGTGGTGATATAGTTTTAGTGTTTTATGTTACACAGAGGACGTGACACTAGCCTAGCACTTCCCATAGCCTTGTAGCCACGTCTGACCCAAACTAACAACCTTAGAGGCGGTCTTGTCCGAGGCGCCCTCCCTCCACTCTAATGGTCAATCCCAGTCTTATATGCTGCTGATAGTTTATAAGTAAGTTTGTCACACTAGCATTTCCTCTGCCTCGTTCTCTCTGCTTCCCTCCTTCCTCCCTCCCTCCCTTCGCTTTTCGCTTTGTCTCAGTCTGGCGACGGAGTTCAATCTTTTTTGTTGTGCCTTTGTTTGTAATCCAGGCATTGCACAGAGGTGGGGGGGGGGGGGGGGGGGGCGTAGAAAAACCGTTGTAGATTACACACAGAGAGGAGACTCGGAGCACAGGTTGCACCACCTAATAATGGCAGCGTTTACAGCCCCCCCGCACACACACACACCAAAATAACTCGTGTTATCGAGAACCAGTTTGGGTCGCCGAGAACGACTTCTTTGAGGAGTGCAGTTCGACTAGCGTGTCAAAAGAGACAAAAAAAGTGAACATTGAAGAATTGTGGCTCCAATATCTTTTGAATGTTGTTACAGTAACACCGTATATAGCAGAGCTCCTGTATACATTGTAATTATGCATTCTGAAGTATGGATACCGACACGTGATGCACGCATACGCAAACGTAACACAAACACACACACACGATCGCTGGTGTTTTATGAGTACAGCACCTGTGCCTACATGGATGCCATACCATGTGCTACCCTGTTTCAGGGTTTTAATATATATCCCTTGGTTTTCAGAAGGGTTTTATGTTGAAAAGATATTTTTATGCTTTTAATATCCTGTAATCATGTGTTTTGTTTTTACACAGCCTTTTGTTTTGTTTTGTTTTGGTTCATTCTATCTAAACTGTAAATTATACATTATATAAAGAGTTTCATTTAAAGATTTACATGGACCTATAATTATTGTAATTATTGAGAGATGTAGCCTTTATTAAAGTTTTATATTTTTCAAATGAAAGCTGATGTGCCTGGAACCGCTTCTTTCATCACTCCTCTTCTTTTTATTTGTTATTTTCGCTGCACAGCCATATTTTTCAGACGTGATACGAGGTGACTTGAGTGTGTTGTCCACTTAAAGAAGATTACAGTGCTGCAGGTGGTCTGGGACGTGGTGATGCATAAGCATGTAATGCTGTGAGGGGAATCAGGTCGGGACACTGTCCGAGACACTTTTTCTCAGATTTAGCACACCACACGAGTGTCTGCTTCTGATGCAAACTATACTATCTGTAGTCACGTATACTACAGTTTTGTTTGGTCCCTTGGTGTACCGCCCGGGTAAAACATGCAGGAGACAGCACACATGGACCTTCTCGCTCGCTAAGAATTCTGTTTCCTGTCCTGTTCTCAAACGGTCTTTGTGCTTGAAAGCTGGCGAGTCAGACATCTGCAGTCTCACAAAACAACAAAAAATGGTATTTAGGTATTTAAATAAATATTAAATAATTTACCCCTTCTGGTCCCTGTGCAATGACCAGTTAAGACAGTGCAACCATTCTGAGTGCACTACTGTAAATAACATGGGTGCAGCATTTAATTTCAGCTGCATTAAATTTGGCAGAGTTGCAGTTGAGAAAAAGGTTCATTAACATCAGCGTTTGTTTCAAAATTCTCCCAAAGTTCGTTTTGGCCGTACGCAGGTGAAGTCATCACTGACTGAACTTCTAGATGTTTTTCAGGTGATGATGTCAAAAGGCAGCCTCAGGCTTAAGGTATTAAAATCACCCTTCGGGGGGGGTTTGAGTCACCTGGTAGTTTAACTCTTAACAGAGACCATTGTTGCCTGTCAGGTCAGGTCAAATGTCAGTCGCAGGTCCCGGCAGTTTTCCTTCCTATTCTCGCTCTTCAACTAGAAAGAGAACAAATGTTAGCTAAATAAAAACCAGTATTGGATAAAAGAAAATTACATCCCGTTCCACACTACGGCTGAGTGATGCATAATGACAATGGCAGGATTCCAATAAGTAGGCCAGGACTGGGGAACCTGTTGTTCCACAGTCAAGGCACAAAAATTAGTCTTGACAGTTACCTGCCTTCTCTATAACCTTCACGTCTCAGTAATGAAGAACATAAAGTGTTGTTATCACCATCAAAGACGTACAGTATCGTAGCGCAGCGATCACAAAACCATGCAGACTGAAGGTGGAGAGGTGACTGAATTTGAACTGAGTGTAAAATAAAATTAATGAGTTATTCTTGCAGTCTCTTCACACACGTTACTTCCAGGTGTTTTCAAAAACCCGAGAGGCTTAATTTTGTGCTGAAAAGATAAATATAACTTTAAACTCGTAAACTGCCAGCTGTTAATTCACAGCGTAAACAGAAATCACTGGATGCTTGTAACCTTTTGATGTGTTGCAGACCCTCAGTGGTTAAATGTGTGGGTCCCGTATTCAGCACTTAAATGGAAGACATTAAGCATGGAAATGAGGGCATGGGCTAATTGGTCCTATTAAAGAGCAATGAGGACCAGCGCTACTCTCTGACAGTCAACACAAACATTAATGAAGCACCCTGCATCCCCTATCAGAGGGCCTAGCTATGTTCGCCTCAATTAACTGGCGCCATTTCAGCAGTGTGTGTGTGTGTGTGTGTGTGTGTGTGTGTGTGTGGGGGGGGGTCGTTTAATACCAGGAATAATTCAGTGGTGGGGAGCGCGATGCTCTCTGCTACCTGCACACTTGTACAATTCAATTGAAAGTATTGACATAAGAAGAGACTTGCAGTGGGCAGAGAGAAAGGTAGCCACATCAAGATAACAGCAGTCATTACTGACAAGCTTTCACTTCTCACAAAATGATCTTACTTCTTTCTCCCCCTGCAGAAGACAAACAGACAAGCCGCCAACGCTCGTCACATCTGTGAGATACTGTTGGGCTTTTTCCTCTTTCTTAAAGCCCATTTTTGCCCTCTAAAACATCATTCCTGCAGCTGAGCGGTTTGTATTTTTAACACCACAAATAGCAGATTTAATTCTCCGGCCTCATCAAAGGCACTGAGCTGTGAAACTTCAGTACATAATCAATGCATTACATACTCCCCCGACCTTGAAATCGATTCCTCCGTGCTTTAAACTTGACAATAAGGAGGGTTTAATCAGGCCGAACCAGCTAGTTTCTGTTGAACTGTCTGGAATGGGGCAGGTGTAACCCTCCACCCTTCTACCCCCACCCTCACCGACTCTTCCTAACTCTATTTTTACAGCTTCTTGGGGCTCCGGCTTTGAAGGGAAACCTATCCGGGAAAATTGCTTGCATTTTTCCCCAGCGAAACGTTGATAGATGGACATTGACTGTCGCATTCCCTCTCTTGCCCATCAGGAGCCCGTGCTTCTCCTTTCCCTCTCTGCTATCTTCTCTCAGCCTTTCTGTGACATTCCAGTCCTAATGGGCGCTTTGTTGAAGTGCAGTGCAGGTTACACACGGGCTCTGAAGCTTCTGCTTTCACGCAAACCTGACTTTCTTTTGATGCTTTAGACTTCTTAAACTTAAATTCTGATTTCACTGAAGCGTGCAGTTCTCTCAGTATCTTTTCATCAGCGGGGGGAACATTTCTGAGTTGTAACTTTGATTTTCATTGGCAGCCAGTGCTTTTCATTCCTGCCACCCTGTGCACCCCATATGTCCCATACTCTGCTACCTTCATCGCTGTCTTTTCTCCAAACACTGGCATTCATTTCTCCTTGCATTGTGGTAATTGGCATAGCACGGTTGGGGCTATTGTAAACATGCCTGTGTGAGTCTGGTATAAAGAGGCACCAGTCACTCCCCAGGCTAAGCTAGTGTGTGAAGCAGGCAGGGGCTGCTGCCTATTGTGTTGGTGAAGCCTTTGTAGATTTGCAGTGGGCCCCTTTTTAATCGCCTTCTCATACACCGCCTGCCGACTCGCTTTGCATATTTAATTGCCAGGTAAAATCATTTTGTCGACAATCCGTTTAATTATTTGATTGTACAGTAACCGTAAAGAGTGAGCGGAGGGAAGTGGAAGGGATAAGGGGGGGGGGGGGGGGGGGGGGGGGGGAATAGAAAGAAGGCGAGAGACAGAGTGAGAGAGAGAGAGAGAGCAGCAGGCAGCGGAGAAAGAAAAGGGGTCTGTTGCCAGAATAGACATCAAAGCTGTGCCTTGATGTTGATGTTGAATGGGCATTAATGGTTTCTGAAGGCAAGAGATTGCAGAGAAAAAAAAAAAAGAAAGAAAGAGAGAGAAGAAAAAATAAACCCTCCTTTTTCTCTGACAATCCCGCCAGACATCTCAGTAAATGCATAAACACTGAAACCCGGTGCCAGATAGAAGGGGATGAAAAGAGAGAAAGAAAAGTGAGAGAAGCCAGTTGGCTTGTTCACTTTCACTTTCATTTCCTGTAATGACTGAAGGGTGAGTAATGAAGAAGAGATGGGTCAAATGGACTGATTGGAGGTGATTAGGAGGCTGTCAACACATTAAACCTTTAGGTTAAAAGACCAGAACATTCAAATCGGTGTCTGCTCACTTATCACGAAGACCTCAGAGAACAAAACATCGGGCTGTGTTTCATCCTAACTAACTAACATCCTCACTTCTTTTTCCCACGTACTGATTTAAAACAAAACGTAAATGCAGGGAATCTCCTAAGGGGAGCACTTTAACTGTTTGATCCAAATTTTAGAATTTCTATAGACTTGGTGGACTTAGCCTGCAGGTCTGATGAGTGAAGCAAGTATGCGCCGCCTCACACCTGCAATCTTTCAGTTTTCAGAAGGAGAATGACTCTGATGGCAAAAAGAAGTCTGTACAGAAATTTAAGACCAAATGACGTTCCTACTGCCAGATCTATAACCACAGCAAACACTTTCTGTTTAGATGATTGCTAATTTAAGCTAATTACAGTTAATTACAGCTAATTAAAGTCTTCTGCAATACAGCATGATGTGTAAAGATTGTGTACACATCAAGCTTCTTGTTGTTACGCTGAGACTGACAAATCACCTCCACAGCAACCTGTTAGTCAGGTTTTAGGCACTGCAATACCTATAATGACAATGCTTGCATTTAAAATAGCCCTGAATTAGTTTTTGGCTGCACGGTGGCATTGTGGTTAGCACTGCTGCCTCACAGCAAGAAGGTCCTAGGTTTGATTCCACCTTGGTACTCCAGTATTCCTCCTGTACCCTGCCTCTTGACCCATGACAGCTGGGATAGGCTCCAGCCCCCCCCTCCCTGCAACCCTGAACAGGATAAGCAGAAGAGAATGCATGGATGGATGGATGTGTGTGTGTGTGTGGGGGGGGCCGTAAGGTCCTTAACCCATCAGGAGGACCGGTATCTGCTCGTGAAAGGGTCTGGAGAAGCTGTGGAGAATGTTAGGTGGCCTGTAACATCATTCAGCATGACTGGTGTGGTGGTGGGTCAGTGATGGTCGGGGAGGCATATCCATGGAGTGACACACAGACCTCCACAGTCTAGGCTACAGCACCCTGACTGCCAGACCCTACACTGGTGCAGTGGGTCCTGGTTCCTTCTGGTGCGCGACAATGCCCGACCTCATGCAAGAGTATGCAGGCAGTTCCTGGGGGATGAAGGAATTGATACCGTCCACTGGCCCCCACACTCACCTGACCCAAATCCAACAGAACACCTCTGGGACATTATGTTTCTGCCTATTTGCCAGGCTGCACCTCAGGCTGTCCAGGAGTTCAGTGATGTCCCGGTCCAAATCTGGGAGGGGATCCCCCAGGACACCATCCGTTGTCTCATTATGAGCATCCCCATGTTGACAGGCATGCATGCAAGCATGTGGGGGCCATACAAACTACTGAGCACCATTTTTGAAATGAAATTTCTGCAAAATGAACTAGCCATCATTTTTTCACTTTGATTTTTGGGTTGTCTTTTAATTGAGCCCTCTGAAGGTTGACAGTTTTCATTTCCATCAAACAAACTTTCATGATTTTCCCCCATTGAGATCTGATGTGTTTTCCTTTATGTGTTCCTTTATTTATTTTGAGCACTATGTATGGAGTATTTCTGATAAGTTTAATTTAAACACTGAATTTACTGGGCAAAAATCTACTGCAGTCTCAGAGCTGTGCCGCTTTTATTTTTATTAGAACAAGTATAACATCCACGTACAGTTTTATAACCCAGTGGAAACAAGTATGTAAAAATGCTGCACACCTGTCACAGAGGAGACTTTAGCTGTGCCTCATCGTATACTGTCCATATAGTTTGGGAACATCAGCCAGTTTGCTTGCTGGGCTTTATTAGCAAGTCTTTTTCCTGCTGTATTCCCAGATTTTTTGCCTTTCCCTGTGCTCTTTTTGCTTTGTTAGATAGATAGATAAAGATTTAAACTTTATTAATCCCTTGGGAAAGTTCCGTCAGGGAAATTAAGAAATTGTTTGTCTCTCTGTCATTTTTTGTCCTACTTTGCTGTGTTTTTACATCTCTCATTGAGTTCACCTGTGTCATGTTACCCCTGTTGCTGCTGTGTGTTTATAAGTAGTTTGAGCATTTTACCTCCCTTATTTTGGTTGTCCTGTAATCTTATTTCCTTCTTTGTGGCCTCTTTTGTGTACCCCCTGCTGGCTTTCTGGATTTTATTTATTTAACTTTTTAAAATTAAATAAATTATTTATTTTTTCCTGTGCAGCCTTTTTGTTCCCCTCTAGTTCATTGCACACACACACACACATATATATATATATATATATATATATATATATATATATATATATATATATATATATATATATATATATATATATGTATGTAATGAGGGACTTTCTCTGTAAAAGCAGATCTGGCAGGCATGTTTGGAGTTTGCAGCCAGTGCACCATGTTAGCTGACTCTTGGCAACTTTGGGGCTGCATAAAAATGTCCAAACAACTTAGAAAGTGGATATGTTCTAGTTGTTTCTACTTGCCTATATTCCAATAGAAATCTTAAGTAGACACAGCACAACATTAGCATTTATTTAGGGCTGTGAGTTCTAAACATTCTCTCTGAAAAGAGAATGGTCCGAACCTCCGGAGACGGCTGTGTGGGTAAATCCCAGCAGATCGGCAGTTTCTGAAATACTCGGAGCAGCCCGTCTGGCACCGACAACAATGCCACGTTCAAAATCACTTAAATCACCTTTTTTTCCCCCCAGTCTGATGCTCATTTTGAACTCCAGCGGACCGTGACTGTGTCCTTGGCCATGTCTACATGCTTAAATGCACTGAGTTGCTGCCGTGTGATTGGCTGATTTATGTTAACAAGCAGCCGAACAGGTGTACCTAATAAAGTAGCCAGTGAGCGTATCAAAATAAACAGATACAATTTTGATTTTTTTTTTCTGCAACTGGCAACATTTACACACTGGAAACAAAACAAAACCAGGAAGGTTTTGGTGTCGAGTCAGTGGAGAAAAATCTGAGAAGACTTCCTCAGCAGGACTTAACAAGGCAACATTTGCATTCGTGAAACACACCCCAAACAGTGGAAGCTGTCCTCACTCCTGTCACCAAACACCTGAATGTTGTCTCGTGTTTCATGATGTGTGCGGTGGGACTTGGCTTTTGCGTGTGAACGGTCCAAGCTGGGAGCTTTAACTGCCGCTTACCTCTGAAATTCATCCAAGACCACCTTGATCCTCTTTCGGCTGGCACTGTCGGAGATCTCTCCCTCTGTCTCTCTTCCAGTCTGGCTGTCTGTCTCTCTCACCCACTCTCCTCTTTTCTCTTGTGTTGTCAGGTTTATTTATCTTCCCAGCTTCCCTGAACTATCTTGTTTCTCTGTCATTCCGTTGTGAGGGTGATGCGTATGTGGGTGATGAGGGTGTATCTGTTATCTGGAGGGAATATTTAGATTCAGCATAACCTTGACTAGCAAGTATGCCTGTTGAGTAAGTACATAGCTCTGCTTTATTTACAGACTTACCCAGATTTTTATTTCTTGGTTATCTAGGATGATGTGAACAAGATATGAGGTTTAAAACAGAAAAAGAAAAAGGCTTTGTTTTCACTGCTGATAAAATCCTTTTTTTGGTACCGTCCCAGTTAAATGATAAACTGGTATCCAAATAAATCTGGATGATTAGTTCAGGGTATTTCACTTTAACTGTGTTTCATTGGTACAACCAGATCCTTCTTTCTAAATAACAAGATAATGAACTTCGGACAATTTGGAGACAATCAGGTTGCGATGTTTCACATAGCTGTCTTGCTCACATGTAGCACACAGCAGGAAATAATCGACTTCAGATGCACGACTGGGATTACTCTGTGTGGTTTAGGCGAGGATGCTGCCAGGAGAGAGCGTGCTGGGGGCAGGGCACACGATACACATTTAGTAGCAGTGAATGCTCTAAAATACTCGCAGCGATCCGACATCCCACAGGCGGGGAGAAGGACCGGCTGAAATTTCCCATGCACCTCTGTCAGATGAGTCCCAGAAAAGTTCAGGGCTGCATGAATCAACAGCCTATGAAGGAAATACTCAGATTCTGATCTAAGGAAATGAAAAGGCTGATTCAAAGGTTCCAGAAAGCAGCAAATGATCAGTAAGATGATGGACAAAAAAATAAAAAAGGCTACTCACTAACTTTCCTGGAACTTTCAGCACCATTGGATATTTTGGCTGGCATTAATTATCTCATAAATAGCAGTTCTGTGCCTACAGTAATCACAAACTCAAAGAAGCGTATAGCAGCTTTCTGGCCCACTCGGCTCTGATTTAAGAGCATTCTTTTTGGACGGCATTCGTTCATTTATTTTGGGCTCATCCATCCGTCTCTTTCCCTTTCTCTCTACCTGTGCCAACTCTGTGTCAGCGGTGGACAGGCATTGTCTATTTTGTCTAACTATCCCCTGTTGGGTCTCAACCACCCCCAAGGGAAGCCTGTGTTCTTTGGGCAAGATACATCTTTGGGCCAAAACCACTGTCAACAAGGGGAACAATTTGGCTGGCAAGGGCCATATTTACAGATTGGTGAACCACAGCTCCATTTAGCAGTGTTCTTTCGTCAGTAAACACCACAGGACGGTATCTTTCTCAGATCTCAAAAGCAGAAACAGATAGAATTATGCCATGCGGCCCAAAGTTGGTCTATGCTGACCACTGCTTGGACCGCCATTGTTTAGAAGTTCAGAATGGCCAAATGATCCGATAACACAAGTTAGTCATGGCACGTAACTTTGTCCACATTCCTCAGCGACCGAGGAATGCAGTCCCTCGAAAGGCTTCGCCTGTGGCCTCAGTTTAGAGGGTGTGTGGTGTATTTTGAATCCATCAGACTCTCCTCGTGTACAATCCTGAATATCGGGAGGGACTTTTCTAAAAATACCACGATTAAGGTGTTGCAGTTTTTCACATGAACGCTTGACTCAAACTCCCTTTGGGACATTGTACACATACGAAATACGGTAATGTGTCAATATATGGCAACCCTGGGTCTTGTTATCACATTGGACTACATTACACAGTGGGCAGATTGGTATGCAAACTGGTTTGGAGATTGGGGTCAGAAAAGGCTTTGAAGCTATACAAAGTCCTGCCATAAAGTTATATTTGGGACAGATGAGACCCATAAACCAGCACCAGTCTGTAGCCTATGAAGTCCGGTCATGAACTGATGGTATAGACAAGAAGCAAAACTTCCAACCTTAACTTTCTGAGATTCCAGCTGCCAAGGAATCACGTTTAGAAAATTCCCTTTGCTGTAAGTATAGCAGAAGCTAATTTGAAAAGCTAACTCAGATGTCTGTAACACTAACTGTGACTGCGGTCACTCAGACAGCACATTGTTGCTGTTTTGTTTTGTTGTTTTGTCTTGCAGACATCTCACATTGTTCTTTTTGTGGAGGGTGTTTTTTTGTTTCTCTCTGTGTGCAAACAATAGACTGTATATAAAAGATGGACACTGCCCATTAGTCTGATGACTCACATTTTGGAAGCATTGAATTTAGCATCTTGGCTGTTGCCATCTTGCCGGGGTGGTCTTGCATTTGAGAACAAGACAAAAGCACGTTGACATTTATGGTCAGAGCGCTGGTGTCATTAAAGATTTAGTGCGTTTTGCAGCCATAGAAGAAATAAACGAATTACAAGTGGAAACAAGTTCTTAGAATAAAAACAAAAGCACCAAAAGTACCTGAGAAGCACCAAAAGAGCAGTCTGAAAAATTCTAACAGCAAGAGAAAACAGCAGCTACAAAAGGGAGAGGAGTGAGAGACTATGACTGAAAACAATAAAAATGAATGCAGGTTATGAATAACCATACATTATGTCTCACATACATTATGCATGGACTCTTCCACTCTTGAACAATATAGATATGACAGTCCACATATTACTGATATGATTTTGCTTGATTTAACCAAAAGTGCCCAATGAACTGCACATATGTACACCTACACGTTGGTGGTGCTCCCCATCAGCTTGTTTCTATTTTAAGCTGTTTAAGATGGTCAGCAGTGTTGGCTTAAGTTACTTTTAAATGTAACTTGCAACATAATTACAATTCTGACATTTAAAAGTAATCTGCTATATTGAAGCGTTACCAGCTGAAAAAGTAACTCATTGGAGTACTTTTCTATTACCAAAAGTGAACACACCTCATATTTCCTTGCAATCCTGCCAGCTGAGCTACCCACACATGCTGACAACAGCATGCAACTACTTGCAAAAGAATAGAAAAAATAGACAAATGCATTGGTGGATTTGATTTATTTATTATTTTATTTCTTTTTTAAATTTATTTGTACTGATTGTGTGAATTGCGCTCTGTTACTTGTTATAACAAAAAAAGTAATCTGAGTATTCAAAGAACTTATTTTATACCATAATGTCGCCAGCACTGCTGAGATTGTTACACAACAAAGTAATGTATCAAAATTTACTCTTTAGGTAATGAATTACACCTACAATCACCGGTTAACTCCACACAGAAAGGCCCTGGATTCAAACCTGGGTTTGAATGTTCTTGCTGTGAGGCAGCACCGCACTGCTAACCAGCACTGCTAACCAGCACGCCTTACCTATTTACTGGATTGTGTTATTTATCAATTGCATGTAAAAGAGGTTAACATGCTGCTTTCGTTTGTGCTTCTAGAGCTTTGATGTCACGTCCATGGTGGTGCATTGCTGTTCCTGGACTGAGCCCAGTTTGCTCTTTAATGTCACATTCCTGTCCCTTTGTACAAAAAAATTAACAGTAATTGTCTCTCTCCCCAAGACGAGGATTATATCCTCAGCTGTGGGCGCGGACACAGACAGCTGCCGAGTATTCATTCCTGTTATTGTTCTTTGAAGTCCACGTGAAGAATGGATGTGTATGTGGCAGTTTGTGGCGTGGTGTCTCTGTGGATGAATCCTCGGGGTCAGAAAAATTGGCAGGAACCATTTGATGATAAAAATCTGCGCCCAGCAGGGCCAAGCAGACCCTGGTACAGCTGTGGGTGCAGAAAGTATGACACAGCTCTAAGTTGTAGCTGTCATTTTTGTCCCATCTCTTACATGAAGTAAGGTAAAGCGATGGCTGCAAGAGTGCACATAAAAAGGCAACCATCAGCCCATCACACAGACAATGGAAGAACACAAGTAGAAGTAGAGTACAGTTCATTCCTGTCAAATACAATGTTATTACAGTAACGCCTTAATTAAACACTTGATAAGCAGCACAGAACAAACTAAACACCACTGTGGTCACATTCTGGATATACAAGTTGAAGAAGTTTATGTTCCAAGACCCTGACAAAGAACCTGCAGCAGCGACCAAACATTGTTGTCCGTACATGTTGCCTTGCTTGGGTGTGGCTGCCACAGACAATATTGAACTGCGCTTGTTTTTAGAAACTGGGGAATTTCTCTGTGCTTTCATCCTAAGACAGCCATAGTCCTTCAGTGTTGTGCCTCACACATACCTTCAGGCCCGCAGTCCATTCCCTAGACGGCTGTGGGAAATGTGGTGAGGCCACTCTGGGTTTGGATGCATCCCAGACACCACAGGGATTTTTTAAAAAAAGAAAAAAAAAGAAAAAGCCTCTATCATGTGACACAGTCATGTGACTCTTGCGGAACTGGAGTTGAGTGAAGAGGGGAAAACAAATGGGGAAGGACTGATTTTCATTAATCTGATGTATACGAGGCATTTTAGCGCACACGCATTTAATTCTTATTTAACAATTTCATGACACTTCCATCCTCTCTATCTTGCCTTTTGCCTCACAGCTAAGATTAACCTTGTAAAATATCTAAACTTTCCATTTTCAGTTTTTTTTTTTTTATCACTGATTTTCATCATCCAAAACAAGTTAAGCCACACTAAGAGTTTACACATCCCCAAATGAACCTCTGAAAACCACCTGTGTTGCGAGCCCTCAAGCCTGACTGTTTCCCACCCTAAACACTCTGCCTGGCAAAGCTCAGGGCTTAGCCACCATTGTTTACTCTTTACCCACAGAGCCCAGCACCTGTTAGAGATTGAGTTCTACACAACCCAGCTGCAAGCCATTTTCATCTAACACCCAAGAAGATAACTACCCCTGAAGCACAAACGATTAGGCTAATCGGCCTTGATGATGGGAAGGGACTGAGTTGGATGAGAAGGTAGAAAGTTGCGTGAACAAAATGGCGGTCTCTGAGGGAATCTGTCTGTCTCCAAACTCGCAGACTCTCTTAACGAGGATTGCGGCGTCCCTGTCTTTTCTGGTTCACGCTCCTCATCCCTCATGCCACTTGCTGATGGGCCAACGCGGCCCCCTTGGTTTAACGAGAGGCCACCACAGTGAGGAGATGGTTCTGCAGTCAGCAGGAGCCCACGGCACCACCGTCTGATTTGTTTTAAATTTTTCATTCTTCTCCTCCCTGTCGCCACTTTGTCGCTCTTCTTCTTTGCTTTTCAGGCAGTTGAGTCAGTTTCCCAACGCCGTGATCCTCTCCAACATTCTTTGTTCTTGTTTTTGTTTTTTCCCCTTTTTCCTCAAGTTTATTCTCTCTCGCCTGCTTTCTTGCGGGTTGGTTGCTCGGGTGAGGAGGTCGAGGTTGGGGGCGGAAAACAGAGAAGGGGGGGGTAAGGAGGGGTGGGAGTGGGGTGGGGGGTGCATTTCCAGCTTTATGACTAACCACATGTGTTTCTAGGTCTTAGTATTTACATGTTTCTCATGGAAAAGAGGGTGGTGGAAGAGGATGACGGAGGAAGAAAGACAGGCATATGGTTCTTGTTTGTTGAATTAAATTCAGAGCCGGACTGTTTGTTTCCTGTGATGAGCAGAGGGAAGCACATTGGCCTAATCATCTTCAACTCTGACTCCTCCCCAGGTACTGGACAGGCTTTACCTTGAAATGGGATATTTGCCTTTGATTATATATATATATACACATAATAACCCATTTAGATAAAAATGCTGTGTGAAAAATCATGAACCATTTTCTCTTCCTTAAAGCAGGAAAAATGTAAGTTTTAACTCCTGAAAGATACATTTTGGTTTTCTTGTGAAGTCAACACGTTTTCTTATTGCACACTCTCGTAGCTTCAGATTCTCCGTCTCTCTCTGGCTGAAGCTCCGTGGTTCACACTCCCCTGCTGTAATCCTCTCACTTGCCTCGGGCACCTCAAACTGCTGGCACTGGCCTCGCCATTACGGAGCCTTCATGAGAACCACACACTTTTCTCCCCCTTCCTCCTCTCCTGTCTCTGAGGTGTACCCACACCAGTCGGTGGTGGTCCAGTTGCCTTGTAGGAGAAGCAGTGGAAGGCAGGGTGTGGGAGGCATTCCTTTCTCCTTTGCACAATTGGCTTGTAATCTGCTGGGGACCAGACTTTACATACAACGAGATCCTTTAAACAGATTGTGGGAGGTAAAGATTTTGGATGCCTGGTTTCATTTGGAGCTGCACCCTTGAGCACTCAAATATCAATTACTGATTCCAGGTGTTGGTGTTGCAACAGCATTTTGAAGGCTGCACGATTTACCCTTTTCGCCTTCACCTACTGTACGTCACCTGCAGCAGTTTATGATTTAAGACTCAAGAACCTTAAACCAAACCAGATCTCCTCATCAAGCTGGAAGCGCTCTTAACTTTGTGGCTGCTTTGCATCATTTATCAATATCAATACTTTTATGGCCTTTTATTGAGTTCTCGCTTTATCATTGTTAAACATCAAAGCACAAATAACAGTCAAGAAAAGGCATCCGTTCTTGATTATGCGGGACTGACACTAAATAATTTTACTGCACATGGTTTTGATGTCTGAAACGCTTTCATTTGTGCAACTGGCTTTCAGATGAAGTGGAAATATGGTAACAAAGTATTGTGTCATGTTTTTGGACCTAAGCAAGAGAAAGTGTTTGTAATTAACAAATCGTTAATATATCCATCAGCATGTCAGGGGAACTGAAAACACAAGATGTGGCACATTTACTGTTTCAGGAGAGTCTCTTACTTAAGAGACGTGTTGATAGGCTTGTTCTGGCATGTCTGGTTACGCCTGTCTTTGTTGCCTTTGTTAGTAGATGCTTGTTGAAAAGAGGGCTAGCACACTTGCAAAAAGACATATGTTTATTTTTCAGATAGTGATGTGAGGCAAAAGCTGTATGATGTATGGCAATGTTGCTGTCACGCCTTCCCTCACGTGAATGTATGGAATTATTGTAAATTTTTATTTCAAAATGAGAGTAAGACACAGATTTCAAAACTGCCAAAAAGAAAAAAGAAGTTCTTGCAGCAGTTTGTCAGTATAGAAGATGGATGTAAAGCTTCTGAGTCTCAAATGTGAAGCTAACGCTGAAGTCCCTTACAAATGCATTCTTCTTAATGACCAGCAGGGGGCAACTTCTCCCATAGACTTTCATAGAAGTCTATCAGCAAACAGCTGTCAGCTCCCTTTCTGTCTGCCCTCAGCAAACACTTTTCTGATCTGATGAGTTTTGTGGGCTCAGTCGCTACTTTCAGATGATATTGAATATAAAATTGTTCATTGTGTGAACCGTGGTGATTATTAGATTCAGAGAGGAGGATTATGCAGGGTATGGCTAATATTCACAAGTTGCTAGCCAGTCTTAGCGAGTGTGGTGTCCTCGCGTTTTCAGCCAGGTCCGCACCTCTCGCCTCACATCCAGTTTTGAAACATCAAGACAGCGCTCCGCTCAGCTCAGCTCAGCTCAAGGCTGCATAACGGGACTCTACTAACTAGTGGGTGACATCGTGGTGGCGGTGTTCATCTTTTATGCTGGCTTTGCTCCAAAAATGAACCTTCCTCCATATCACACCCATATTAAAATGCCTAACTTCAGAGATGAGAGTAGCATGTTTACAGCTTGGTACAAAAAAATGATTTTGGTGTCTATCGCTAATTTCAGCCTCCATGACAACTGCGATTCACCATGTTTGTCAGGCTTACTGACATAGACAGGTATATCTGCTGTCTGACTGCTAGACTTCACCTCTGCTAATAACAGAGGCCCTAGTCACACAGACCTGGCAACCACCAGTGGGTAGGGGAAAAATTAGTATTCCCTAACTGGTTGGTGAGTGGTTGCAAGAAGTTGCTTGCTATCGCTAGCTGAATTTGGTTACAAAGAAGTGTATGATGCTGCACCAAAAACTGTTCTTAACAGACTGCAGCAGTCATCCATAGTCTGTATGCTAATGCTGATTTGTCTGCAGACACTTGACAGCTACTTACTAAATGGTAGTGCAAAAGTGAAGACTGCAACGCAAACCAAAAGTTTGCCTTCACGGTAAAAGTTGTGAATCAAAGTTCTGAAATGTGTTGGTTTCAGCAGTACGGTGTAACGTTTTCTCCATTTCCAGTTTGCATTGTACTTTTTCAAGTTTCACTACCATTCTGTGGTTAGATGTCAAGTGTTTGCAGACAGTCTTCCATGCAAACTATTGGACACCACTGCAATCTGGTAGCGACCAAAGCAGTAACAGGGAGTTTTTTTGGTGCAGTGCCGTGTTTGTGAGCAATTTCACCTAGTGCTACCAACAACCTCCAGTAACCACTCATTAGCCTGTTGGGGAATACACGTTCGCTCATAACCACCAGCTGATCTCTAGGCCTGTGTGACTGAGGCTCAAGCTGGACTCTCAGCTGTGTTTGTGCTGTTGGTGCTTTGTAGCATTTTTCAATAGCATTATCTGAGAATTAATGACCTGTTAGTTTGTGCAGCCCAGCCCTCAGTTTTGCTGAGTGAAATTCTACTATTTTATTAGCTTGCACTAATAGGCAGGTGTTTGTGCAATTCACATCCACCTACATCCATCTTTTACAGTCCTTGGCTGGCTTGTTGTGGGAATAGACTTAATAGGTCATTGCTGATTAGCAGTACATTGTTTCCAGGTGTAAAATACTTACAATAATTCCAAAATGATGTACAATCTACAATCAGTTATTCAGAATAGCTCTAAATCTGCAATCATTTCAGCATGTCAAAGTTTCAGTTTTTGGCCATGACAGTAAAATCTTTTGGACCTGATATGGACCCAACCCGGGACCTATTTGACTAAATTTGCAGCATGAGATAATTCTCCTCATCTTGACACATTCACAAATCAAAACAAACATCAGAAATGCAAATACTTTTAAAGCCACAATGCAATCAGTCATTTGAGAACTGTGATTTCCATCCATGCACGAGCGATGCTTATTCCACTGCTTTTAATGATGGTTTTTGGGAATCTGGCAGGGCCGAACAACTCCTTGCTCACAGCTGGTGGAACGTGAGCATGGAGAAAGATCCACTGTGATTGAAAACAGATGAAGGTGTCTCAGGCTAACAAATGTGGTACCAACAGAAACTTTCAGTAACTTTTAGTTTCCTTACGTTGAGTCCACGTCTAGAAGGAAGACCAAGAGTTACATTTGATGCAGAAGAGAAGTGAGCACTTCAGATTAGAGTTCAAATCAGCGCTTTCCAGTGTTTAAGCAATCAACAGATTTCACCATCAACTGTTCAGAGGTGACTGCATGAATTGGGCCTTCACGGTGATGCTGCTGCAAAGAAACTACCGCTGCGAAAGACCAATTAGAACAAGGAAACTTGGGTGGACATCTGTGCAGAGGAAATCTGTACTCTGGTCTTTTGGTCTAATGCAAAACTTTGTTTTCTAGATGCTGTGTCTTTGTGAGACGTGGTGAAGGTGAACCAATGGAAGCACAGAGGAGGAACTGTGACTGTTTGCTAAAGACACTGTTGGAAATTTACTCAGAATTCAAGGCAGCATTTAACCAGTAGGGCTACCACAACACCCTGCAGGGACGCACAATCCCATCTGAGCTTAATGGGACCATCACTGGTTTTTCGACAGTGCAATGAAGTGAAACACATCTCACACTCTGTAAAGGCTGTTCAAGTAAGAAGTGGAGTCATGACAGCTGCATGAGATGACTGAGCCTCCATGATTACCCCACCTAAACCTAAGTGAGATGTTTTGGATGAGTGGGTAAAGATTTAAAAAAAAAAAAAGCAGCCAACAGTAATTTGCACTTACAATCATGATTACTATAATTATGTAAGCATAATTACAAAATTATTATCAGTTAATAAAACCAAAAATACTGAGTGCAGAAAATTGACCCTCTGACTGTTTTATTTTTAAATTATTATCGTTAATGATGCAGTAACATTTAAGAGGCATTTTACTGCTTTAACTGGTTTAATTAAAAAAAAAAAGTAAACATTGTTTCAGTTCATTGAGGTTTGTGGGCATTTGTTTATGCACAGCTGTCTTAAGGTCCCATCACAGCATTTCAGTCGAGTTGAGGTGTTGGACTTTGACTGGGTCATTGTAGCACCTTGATTCATTTATAGCCATTCTGTTGTAGATTTGCAGCTGTGCTTGGGATCATTTTCCTGTTGCATGACCCAATTTTGGCCGAGCTTTAGCTCTCCTAGAATGCTTTGGTATGAGGTGTTTGTGCTGATATGCTGTGATTGGTTGTGGCAGTGGTTAGTGCTGTCACCTCACAGAAAGAAGGTCCTGGATTTGGATGTAGACTGTGTGGAGTGTGGGGTTTGCATGTTCTCCCCATGTCTGTGTGGGTTCTCTGTGGACACTCCGGCTTCGTCCCACAGTCCACAGACATGCATGGAGTTTGGTTAACTGGTGATTCTAAATTAACTGTAGGTGTGAATATGAGCATGGATGGTTGTCTGTGTGTTAGCCTTGTGCAGGATATACCCTGCCTCTATGACAGCTGGGATAGGCTCCAGTGAAGGATGGATGGACGGATGGACACTGATGAGTTTTCCAAAAACATTTTTTAACACAAGGTGAGTCCCATTTAGTTCCATTGTGTTCATGAGAGGGCAGATATGTCTACAGCTGATCCCTCCAGTTGATAATAAAACAGTTCAGACTAAATAGTGCTTTTAGTTGTGTATTTTAAAATATATACATTTGATTTTGCCTTTAAAACCTCCAGTTTTAGAGTAAAAGTACAGTAAAATACATGAGCGACTGAGCTTGGATGCATTTCCTGACAGTATTAAGTTGACTGCTCTGGGGGCACAAGTCCCCCCCCCCCGTCCAACTATTCCAGGCAGCGGGCGATCTTGGGGGGAGCACACCAAGGCAATCTCAAGTCAGCCAAGGCACATAATCTCTCTAGCATGTCTCAGGTCTACCCTGGGGTCTCCTTCTAGTTGGAAGTCCCCTCATCCACTGGGAGGTGTTATTCAGCGGCAGATAAAATGTGACTGTCTCATAAATGTTGCTCGACCTCTACCTTTGAAATGCAGTGAGGAATCGTGCCCGTCCTCCTGCATTTGTTGGGTGGTTCAGCTGGATAAGCTGCCCCGCTGTCAGGCATAATATAATTTCTCTTTCAAACTAATGAACTGTCATTAACTTACTGTCTTATTGCTCTAACCTGCATAACTACTTTCTTTGTTGTGTGCACTGTGTGAAAAAGTTACTGCAGTCTGAGTCATTTCTCTCAGTTTATGTGTGCATAGTTAAAAAAACAAATGAACTGTCAGCTATAGTTGTAATCCAATAATGTGGACAATAATGTGCAAAAGTTGCGTACTTCAGTTATTGCAATATGTAATATTCAACAAGTTTGCTCAAGATTGCTTGCTTGTCTGGTTGTTGTTGTCACTGGAAAATTACTGTATAAAACAATGGAACTATAAAGGCATGTCGAAACTCAGCTGCACATCAAAGAGACGTGTTCATTCAAAACAGTTCAGCACCAAATGAGTCACAGGCATCTTTCAGGAGGGATGGCCTGCGGTTTGTCGAAATGGGACACCGAAAAGGCAAACAGATTATTTATTCATGTGTTGATTTGGTGGTTGTTTTTGTCCCTCTTGTCACACTTCCATTTCAAATGTCAAAGGACCTCATTTGGGTTGTGTCAAAATGCACCATGTGGAGACGGAGAAGAAGCTGTCAGCTGCTCTCGTGGATAGAGACGGCATTTTCAGAGGATCCGAGTTTAGCGTTAGCCTTAGTTGTAAACTCTTTGGGATCTCTTCATGAATATGGACTCAGCTGAGATCCTGTCTCCCACTTGGGATGGGATTGTTAGAAGTGGAAAATGAAAGTGAATCAGAGCATGTGCAGCAAGCAGAGGTGGGAGGTCATGTGTGCTGGCGGACGAGCGCAAGCCAGGAAAGATATTCAACAGTGTTTTATTTGCCTGGGTGTAGGCTGATGTAAACAAACAGAGCTTATGCGAGCTTTTGATCTTGTGAACTGTGAAATCTTCCTGGTGAAAACAGGAAAATTAGGCCTCGCTGTAGGGAGGGAGGAGGGGCACAGTGGGCAAAGGCTCATGGGAAAAGATATTTAGACTGAGATGTGGAGTTCCAAGCTATTAAATGAACTTCCCCCTTCCGACTTAATTTGATACAGCTTAACACTGTTTTCCCAAAATGTTTAACCCGGAGGAACTCATAAGGATTGGTGTTGGCTGAATTATTGTTCCCTCATCAAAGTGATACACTTGTAATCGAGCCCTTTGTAGTTTAATTGTCTTTATTCAGTGCCGTGTCCTCGTGGCAAAAGACCATTCAGGAGAGGCAAACTGTGGATAACGAGGCCAATAACTCGACGATTAGTTCGGTTTCGTGATAGACGGGGCTCGTAATGATAGATATGAAAATCTGTGCTCAGGCACTGTTCTTTTTATATGAAGATCTCACGGAGCAAAGCTGATTTTCATCAGACGGCCAAATTCTCAAACTCAATTTTGTTGACACTGCAATAGCAGCTCAAGGGCATGGGGGGGTGGCGTGGGGCAGCTGGGTGATAAAAGGAGATGGGGGGGCTACTTGAGAGACAGAAAAGAGGGAATCAGTTGGTTTGCCCATGGGCGGCGCTTTTAATTTTTTCCCCCCTCACATAGCTCCCTGGTAGGAGTATGTGTGAGTATGGTACAGAGGTGAGCAAGCCCCCCCCCCCCCCCCCCCCCCTGGAAAGCTTGTGCCCAAGAGCTATCCATTTGAACTTCAGTGAGAGGCAGCCTTCTTGTGAGGACTTGAAACAGGCATCTTTGGGAGGCTGTTAGAAGTGCCCAGGCATGCCTTCTTTATCTGATGTGATGTGAAGCTCACTTTTGTTTGATGATTCCATACATAGATACAAACTGGTATCCTTGGCTGGAAAAGAGTGAGAAAAGGAGCAGAGAGGGGAAGGGAAGATGGAAAGACAAGACAGCTTTGACATTATAGCTGCACCACACCTGTTACAGAGTCGTGTTGAGCCAAGAGTGGAAGGCAAACAAGATTTAGAGGCTGCTGCTTTTTTTTTTTTCCTCTCAACACTCACATGTGTTGAAAGAATTAATAATCACTATAATCATTTGTCATCTCAATGTGAGCCTCGAAATACTCTTTTACTAATGATATTATACTGTAAACTGCTCACAGTCTGGGTTCTGTGCAGAAATAAGTGAATTAAAATGACGGTTTAGCCAACCACAAACTGACAATGCAACAGAAAACTCGACAAAAGTGCCACATGACTTCAAATCACCACTGGCATTCCCCTCTCCCTGGCTCTCCCTGGCTCTTTGTGGCTTTCCAAGGAAACACTGTCATTTAAACACAGAAAGGGGAAGGAAGTGGAAGGTACCCCGCTCACCAAAAACAGCCTAAAGCTCTTCAGAAGAACTTGTTGGTGGGCGATTTGTTACTTCACCTGCAAATGAGACAGTTTACTGTGATCCATGGAATCCAGTTTGGGCAAAAGATCCGTCAGTATGAAGGATTTTCAGACACAAAAAAAGCTGCTTTTTAATCAACTGAAGAGCAAATGCAGCATTTTATAAACCTCAACAATAATCAGGGTGGCACTGACTTCTTATTGGATGTCAGGTGTAGGGAAAATACAGGGTTGCTCTTAAGAAGCAGGAACATAGATTTGCATGTATGTGATTAATATTTTATTGGATAATTCATTTTATATTATCGTGTTCCCTGCTGTGCCTTTGCACAAATCATAGACTATGTGATCTGTGTCGACCCCATTTCTTCAGTTCTCCCAATTCTTGGGACACAAATAAAAAAACACTCACATTTATTGACCTTCTCCAAAGTACAGCGTCAGCGTTGCCACCTGTGATGACTTAGATGTCAGAGGATTAACAATCAGAGAATAATGGGACCTTTTTTTAATACCCTAAATATGACATGACTATTGTAATATGACAAACCTGAAAAAATCTGAATCTATTGTTTGAGGATTCAGTCTTCACACTGGAGGGAGTTATGGAAACTTCACTGTAAAAGTTTGATGTGCTTTTCCCTGTTTCAACATATTTTCCTCTGATACTGAGTTGATTTCTCTAGCAAATGTGCGGCAGATGTCTCAACACTCTACGCTGAATACCTAAAATTTCACAGCACATTTAAGTTTTTTTTTTTCTTTTATGGCCTTTGTCTGCAGTGGTTGCTGTTCAACTAATATATCAAAGGTTTCCCAATCTAAGTTTGTTTGCCTCTTGAAATGCAGTGTTTGTCTGTGCGCTTTGTAAAAAATTCCTTTTTGAGAGCAGAAAAAGTAGCCCTAGGATGACAGGCATCATGTTAAAATGGCCAAGTAGCAAAAATGTCACCAAAAAAAGCACGTTCTGCGTTACTTTTGATGGAGATCCGCCTTTTAACAAGTTCTGCTTTTAAGCTTGTTTCATATCATAAAGCGAGAGAGAAAGGGCAGAAGACAGCAGACAAAAGACCCAAATGCAGAGACTTCACTTCTCCCTTGAAGATGTTAAAATTAGTGTCTTAAAAAAAATCAAAGGCTCAACATTAAACGCTGAAAGATGCTTGAAATGTCGACACTGCAGTGTTTTAGAAAAAAGGACATAAGATGAGAGAGACTTGCAACAGACTTTGGTGTCACTTCAAAGCCTGCGCTTTAAGAAAGTGGGCTAATATAATACTGATAGGAGAATCTTTACCTGGCTCTGCTGACCTCGTCTGAAGCTTCTGACAGTCCAGCCGCTCATCTCGGGACGACGCCTTCCCGCCATGAGGTACGGGGGGAGGGAGTGGGGGGAGCCGCGAGGGTCTCCGGGTCGAGGGGGCCGGGTTTGACGTGTAACCCCGGAGGTCGTTTTTGGTCTCCTGCTCTGTGATGGCCTCTTTCTTTTCTTGTTATGCTTAGAAAAAGATGGCCGCCTTTGAACTCCACAGTAGCTATAGAAACAGCTGGAGTTCCTCCACTTTAGCGCTTGGCTGTCAGCGTCTGACTGGGCATCATGATGGGCCAGCATCATTAGAAGCTGCCGCGCATAGGACACACATTGACACATTTGCTGACACAGGGTGTATAAACAAGGCCCTGTGGAAGTGTGTATGTGCGAGTGTGTTTGTTTTTAGGGGGGTAGGGGGGTCACTTTAATTGGCTTGGCCTACGAACTTACGAGCATCAAAGAACCTATGAGCAACAGAGGCCTGATGTGTTTGGACTACTGAAAACTCACTTTTTCATGTCAGAGATTTAAGACTTTGCCAACAAAATAAAAGTTTCACATCTCTTGTTAGCGTTGAATCATGCTGAATCAGGGACAAAAACCCGCGGCAGCATAACTAAGCCCCACACAGTTTAGCACCGCTGCCATAGGTAGAGGATCAAAGGTTGCCATCTGCTATAGAGCACGATCATGACAAACAAGACGAATTAATTCATAACGTACATAACTGTAAGTCCTTGACATCTTCAGCCTTGTGTTCCTTCGCCAGCCCACTGAATCATAAAACCTTTCTCCTCCTCTAATTTTTTGTAAAGACTTTAATTTTCCAGTTTCTGGAACTTCAAAGAACCGACGACTCGCAAGTCCACATCCCTCTGAGCACTCTGCGAATCTCCATTCTTTCATTTCGACGGCCCCTTCAGTAAATATGTGCAATCGCCCCGCTTTTCAAACAGATTCGTTTCCCATGTATTTATTTTAAATGAATATTATTAGCTGGCCTGGCAAGAAAAGGTTCTTATGCTAATCCACAGGAATCGCAGGCATTTCCATTTAATGCCTACTTATAGGCCATTCTTTAACGACTATTTGCCTCACAGTCTTAGCAAATGAGCTCTGCACCCCAGACTCCTCTGCGCTCCTAATTTCATTGGAAAGAAGAAGACCCCCCCACACACCCCCAACCCCCTCCCCTTTTTACTTTGATCCCAGAATGTGTTTTTGAATTTGCTGGTTGTGTATTTGAACATCAATGGAGCCACGGTTGCAAGTGCTTGCTTTCATTATTTTTCACAGAGATAAAACGAAACAACAGAGGGATGGGAGGGACGTGGGGGGGTGTGGTGTGTGTGTGTGTGTGTGTGTGTGTGTGTGTGTGTGTGTGTGTGTGTGTGTGTGGAGGGGGGTATGATAAGAGGAAATGACGGAGGGTAGGTGATTGTCCAGGACGGGCTTGACATCGCCGGAGAGACTGTGTGTGTGTGTGTGTGTGTGTGTGGAGTTGCATCCTTATCAGATTGTGTATCCTGCTTATTAAAAGCGCTGACCTCCCTGCCGACCCTGCCGTTGCTCCTGTTGCCTTCACTGGGGGGGGGGGCTGCGTCGACTCTTAATAACATTTTCCTAGACTGTATATTAAAGATGGAAGTGGCCACCTTGATGTGGCTTTGTGAACGTTTTAGACCCGCACTTTTAGCATTACGAATATCCATTTTCGCCATTTTTGGAGCAAAAAAGTAAAGGGTGGTGTCCTAACTCTAGGAAACTTGGTAAAACCACACTGGATAGGTCCACCGCACAGACACAGATACCTGCTGATACCTACCATTACACATAGCTAGATTAACCACACAGGGTCATTATAGGAACTGCAGTTTTTGGCACCTCCACGCTGGGCTCATTCTTCAACCCAGAGGTTGCCGCTGGGTTTTTTCAGTCACTTTCCACTCAAGCAAGGCTTCAATTCTTGGCATTTTAGGCTCCAAAGGCATAAAATTTGACAGATTTCAATAATTTTGACCTTCACCTGGAATCCTCTGTCCACCTTCTATTGCATTTGGTACCGTGACTGCAGTGAATATGGACTGAAGCATGCCCACCAAAGTATAATGAGTGATGGGACTTCTTTGATTCCTCGAAAGCTTTCATCTTCAGTCAGGGCTTCCGCTGGAAGACTGCACTTTCTCCTTTCCTGTTCTTCTTTGTCTCTTGCCTTGATGTCTGATGGAGAAGACGGAGAGGAAAAAGATCTTTAATACAGTCCCCATTCGATTACCACTCTCCTCTCTGTGATGCTCACATCATGCATCCCTTCTCCCCGCGTTCATGGTTTCATAATTGGGATACCATCACTGAACCGCAGGAGCCAATTTTGCCTGTTTTCAGTGCACGCTAGAAAGTTAGCACGACAACCTTTTGCGTATGCAACAGCTCAAAATCATTATTGCCCGGGCTCATAACAACCCTCTGAGAGAGGCTTTTTGGGGTGCTTTAAGAGCACAGCAAGTCACTAGGAGGCATAAAATAATAATAAAAAAAAAAGATCTGCAAGATTTGTGGTGAAAAAGAAGCAAACTTGAAAGGAAAACAACAAAGAAAGCATTTGTTCTTTCTCTGTGCTTGCACCCTCAGTCTAGGGTTCTAATCTCTCATTGTTTCAGACCCAAACAGAGACAAAGGAGTCGCAGATCAAAACAAATGACTATCAAGCTATCAAACAAGCACCACCCTGCTATGATTCCAAACGCTGACTGCGGGAGAGCGAGAAGAGAGTCAGAGTCAGGCGGGTCGCGTATTGTTTCCAGTCACTTTGATGCAGAACTTAAAACACTGGCAAAAAAAAAATCAAAAATCAAACGTCTGCCATGAAAGAAGGAAAGAGGAAAAGGAGAAGAGGGAGTGAGGGGAGAAGAGAAAGAGGGGGCGATGCGAAACATGCTAACACCGCTTGCATATGTGCACTTGCCTTTGTTTCATTAGTGGTCCGGCTGATAACCTTTATTAAGCCTGATCTGGAATTAAACTCATAGACCAGCGGCGCTTTGAAGCCACTGCTGGCTCTTTTCCTGTTTGTGCTGTAAATGCAGGTTGTGGTGTGAAGATAAAGCACTTCTGAAGGATATTAAGACTTGAAAGTCCCTTGGCTATTCACTGGTACATATTTGATGTTGTTCTTTTGCTCCTTGGCTAAATTAGCATATCTCTTTCAAAGCCCCCCACCACCACCTCCACCGCCACCACCCCCACTGACAAATGTAATCCTCTGCCATCATGTGTTCACTAAAAGTCATAAATGATAGAAGTACATTGTGTACGCCGCTGACACATCAAAGTATGATAACACGATTAGCTGTGATGACTCGGGTTTGTTTTCTCCCCTCCCCTTCTCTCTCTTTCTTCCTCATCATTGTAATCAGCACCCGTTTGCTCCCTCCTGTATTTTTGTCTCTTTCATTTTAGCGCGCATCACAGTCACTGTTTCAAAGTCATCTTACCAGTTGTGGTGGGGTGAGACAACCTTTGCCTCACTGTGTTCACTTTCATTCAGGCTCTCTCTCTCTCCCCATAAAATCTCACCGCTATCTAATTTTAGTACAGATTGCATCGTCTCTCTCTCTCTGTGTGTGACAGCTCTTTCTTATCCCGCTCCTTCCTCTTCCCAAATCGAGTCATGTGCGGCGGGTGATAGGGCAAATGTGCCACACTACTGTAGATGAGCGGTAGTCTGTAAGTTAAACTGCAAGGCACATTCTCCAGCTCATCACAGTGCACACATCAAAACAAAAGACAGTGACAGCCCCATTGTGATCTATTATTTAGCCCCCTCCGTATTTGATCACTAGCGTGTGCCATAGTGATGATCATGCAGATTAGGGCCTGTTTCTTGCAGCCGCCCTGCTAAACTTCTTTGCTTTTATTGTTAAGGAATTTTCATTTTTGCCTATCTTGCAGGTGTCAATGAGCCAAAGCAGCAATATTTCAAGAATTATATATTTCCGAAGAGACAAAAGAAGTGTGAAAGTCACTGTAGGCCATCAGTAAGAAAGCACTGTTTTAGATGCATACACACAACACCAAAAGTTAGATTTCACGTGAGTCCGATTTAATGCCTGTCTGTACCACAGACTGTATATAAAAGATGGACATGGCCAGCATGCCAGCAGACACTGGTTTATGAATTTCTTAATTCATAAACCATTATTGCATGTTTTTTAGAGCCAGGAATGACCATATTTGGAAGACAGAATGGAGTGCTAAGTTTTCAGCTAATGCTAGCAAGGTTGGTTAGCAAGCTGCATCCATAAACGGTATAGATACTTTCTTTATCCTCCTGCTTTACTGTAATCGGACCTTTATTTCCAAAATGGACATCATGATATATTCAATCAAATGTAAAACCAGTGGCTTGGACCATAAACTTACCAGCTGTTTGCTGAGGTCACAAGCAAAGGAACCTAATGGGCATTTTCCACACACTTCTATCCAATTGAGTGCCTTCTTGAAACCAAAGGAGTTGCCCCCTGCTGGCAGGTTTAAAGAAGTTCTGCACTGGCTTCATGTTACAGATCTGGAAGCTACACTCATCAATAACTGTGAACATGCTATCCAGCAAAAGAAATAAAGCAAGAGAAGGAAAAGAGGTTGGAAAGGTGAGTCATCTGTGACGGCTTTAAATCTAATTCAAATTTGCTGTGACTTTCTTTGTTCCTTCCATCTATGTTGTCCTCATCAGTTCCTCTAAAGAAGATCTGGAAGTCAAATCAAATTATTTTTGTACTTTCAGCAACTTAAATGCTTACCAATTAACGCTGGGCTTGTAATGTCAGAGCATCCTTGAATGTATCACTAAGATGAATTGATTTATGAAATCTCGTGTTTGCAGACTTATTACACACAGCCACAAACACACACACACACACATAGACACAGCATGTGACATCCTGCTTATTTCAAGATTTGCAAGGACATTTTCACTCTCTGGTAAAAGGAAGGAGTGGATTCCCCACTAAATTAGTCCAGCAACACAACTGGAAAGCAGTCCGCATTAATACACAGTGTACACAATTTGTGGTTAATGGTTTGCACATTCAAAACCGCAGTTTAGAAAAAGAGAGGGACTGTTTAAACATTCCCCGTCTGAGTTTCTCCTGTTTCTCTCTTTTGCTGCGTTCCTCTCTTGTATTCTCCCAACTCCTGATGATATTAAGTCACTCGTTATTTAGACATAAACACTGACAAAACAGAGACTGTGAGCTTTTTACTTTGCTCCAAATTAGAAGTAAAATCCTTCACTTTGTCCCATTTTTGCTTAAACCTAAGTTTGGGAAAGCATCTAAATTGCAAAAGAGAATTTTTCTTCATTTTTTTCCATCCTTTCAGGCTGACTCCAAGAAAAGAAAGCAGTAATTCAGGTACTTTATTAGGTAAATTATTCCTGAGAGGGCTGAAGGGACACACCAATCAGAGCTAATCTCGTTTGATTCCAAACATGAACTGCTCCCTTTAACCTTAACCACTCAGCTGTGCAATTGTTCACTCGGTAGAGAGAGCAACTCTGTGCGTAATTAGCGGAAGACCCCTTCATGAATGGAATTAGCATCATCTTTGTCCTCTCACCAGGAGTGTAGCCCTAATTATCCATCTGCATGTTCCAAGGGAGGCTATACACAAGGCAGAGGAGGACAATTGTATTCTGGCCCGTCTGGTGGCCCTCGTTTACTGAGTTGGAAAAAAATATAAAGATTTAGAAAAAAGGACATACTTTTGTCCAGCGAAATGAGGGCAAACTCTCAAGTGCTAATTGAAGTGTGACTGCAGATGGATCTCGTTAATTTTCCACCACCGGGTCAGTCTGTGACCTTAGACATGGCCCTTTGTACGAGCGAATATGTGTGTGTGTTAATGTAGTGATGTTCTGTGTGTGTGTGTGTGTGTGTGTGTGTGTGTGTGTGTGTGTGTGTGTGTACTTTCAATGAGATCATTTTAAGGGGAGAAGAGGGGGCGCCCAGAGATTAAAGTAACAGTCCAGCGCTGGGTGCCTGCGCAGCGTCCAGCCTCTCCCCTGATTAAAAATGCTAATGTGCCTCCTTTGTGCTTTGATGTGGGACAAACAATGGTGGCGGCATTGGTGGGGGGGATGTTACCATGAGACGATGTAATCCTTTATTTGTCGCCATGCAGTGACACCCAGCTGAGCGCTGTGACAGTCCAAATCAATCATGTCACAGGGAGCCGCCATGAGTCCGCCAGCTAACTATCCCCCCTACTCCTCAACTTCCAAGGCTGCGCAACTCTAATTAGCTTCCCTCTCTCAACACAGTTCAGAAGGGAGGGAACTAAGAAAGATATGAAGAAAGTTCTTCAGCACTGGCGTGAAGTGCACACATTAAAAACACTCACAGGCGGCAGACACATGAAACACGCTAACAATTAGCACATCGCTCTGTCATGCAATCAGATGTTTGAGGGTAAATGGGGACATTAGTAAAAATGGTTTAGCCAAAAGAGTACAAATTTTCCTTTCAGAAACTCCAGTTATCTGCATGCCCTCACCTCAGATGGCCAGCAGAAGTCCGCATTCATAAAGCTAGCTACTGAGTGGGAATACTTCGCCACGAGCATTAAGAAAGCAGAGACGTGGCTCCCAAATAATCCAGATTAGAAATCTGTTGGACAGCTACATGCAATGTATCGAGGGGTAAGTTCTAAACCACAGGGGGTGTCTGGTAATGCTAATTCAATGCAAACAGGGCTAAAAATCACAAAACATTTTAAATACTGAAAAAAAAAAAGAAATGCTTAAATAGCTTAAATTTGGATAGGGGTTTAAAATAACTTTCTGCAGGCATTACCCAGAAGGCTTCCAAGTGAGAGACTTCCTTCTAAAAGATTTTACTCAGATTCAACACAAAAGCTTTAAAGAAAAAAGTATTTTTCTTCTTTCAGCTGCTCCTTTTGGTCGGTACAGCAGATCATGTTCCTCCATCTCGCCTTAGCATCCTTTTAAAAGCTA
The DNA here is from genome assembly GCF_007364275.1 of Archocentrus centrarchus. Lineage (NCBI taxonomy): Eukaryota > Metazoa > Chordata > Actinopteri > Cichliformes > Cichlidae > Archocentrus > Archocentrus centrarchus. The sequence continues at coordinate 36,112,820 of NC_044346.1, read as the reverse complement.
CTAATAAGCCACTATTAAATTAGTGATTTGGCCACCACACAACAAAAGTGATCTGTTAAAATGAGCATTTTTAATTAAGCTTTTGCAAAATATAAGCCAGTACTAGAAAACCTTGAAAAAAAAACTATTCAGTGCAGTGAGGCAAAAAAAAAAAAAAAGCTTTTTCTTCATGCATGGTCAGCCAGTCAGGTCTTTAACACTTTGAAGAGCAAAAACCTCAAAGACAATAGATGGATGACGTTACAGAAATTTATTATGACAAATGTTGCCCAAATCTGATCTTCATTAATTAAGGACTACTTCAGAGACACTCACAGGAATCCTACATTTAAGTTGTGTACTAACCCAGTTAGTAAAAGTCAGAATTGTGTCCACAAACCTTCACTAAAAACACAATTTTAACACCACCTGCTTCTACTTGTTACCTTGTAATTCTCATGTGATATTTGTTGATCTAAATTTTAGTTTTTACGGGTAAGTTTATAACACTGTATGAAAATACAGTACAGGTAAATAACATTGAAATATAAATAAGTAAAGAGCAGCTTTTGTTTGCTTCTGATTTAATTACAGAAAATTATTTGTTTCACTGTACATTTTTTTTCTTCCCCCCCCAAAAAAACAAACCAGGTTCCCATTTTACCCGCAGACTCTTCCTCAGATACTCTTCCTCAGTGTCACTGACTCTGTCATTCTGACTGTGGATAGAGACTGTTTCACTTTTCAGACACTCACGTCCACCTATTGTATTGCTCACTTTCAGAGTTTTGACCAAAATTTCCTGGCATGTTTACCATGTTTACTCTACTTTCATCACACCACGATCAGGATGTGACACTGCCGCGACTCTGTTTCAAGACGTCTCCTCAGCTTGAAACCGTCATCGTTGTCACACCCTGGCGATCTGTCGCTCAGCTGCACGCGCACAAAGCTTGAAGATATTCTCTTCAGAGAGATGCGTGTGTTCGTGTATGTGTGCGTGTGTGTCTGTGTGTGTGTCTGAGAGACAGAAAAGGGGGTGCTGGGATATGAAGTAGAAGGGCTTTTATCAGCCTCTGAGTTGGAAGTCTTTGAGGGCCTTCTCAGAAGCTCAGCATTTCTTCCATTGTTCTATTTCCATCCCTCGCTTCGCTCCTGTCACATGTAAAATTACAAAAGGCCTCCTATACCCCTCCACCACCCCACCGCCCCCACCCATACACCTCCCCTTCACTCATATTCCACCCCTTTCCCCATGTTCCAACGTCAGAGAGGCATATAACCCACTTAGATTATTCTCAAAATACTTCACAACTTTACAGTGTTCCCACCGCAAATTGGAGTTCTGGCAAAGAACTGGAACTGGAAAGCTGAGGTTGTGAACCTCTTTTGGTTTGAAGCAGATCTCCCAATTTAACCCAAGACATACTGAAAACTACTGTAGCTACTCTGTGTCACACACTGTGTACACATGATAACTGTTTTATGGGAGGTTTTCTCATCTTGAATCCCCCACTCTCAGCTTTGATTCGGTTATTGTAAATATATGCAGCTATAACAGCGCTCACGCTCACCATCTAACCCAAGGGATGAGTGGATAGAGTCTACTTGGTGTTTGCGTGTCATCCTCGGGCAAGACGATATATTTACTGTACACGGTGAGCTGAAATCCTATCGCATTGAGAGCTGACTCCATCTTTCTCTCGCAAACATGCACACAAACACTGATATCTGAGACTTTGAAAGGCCTGCCTGCAGGCCTGCACCCATTAACAGGTGATTCCAACATGACATCTCAACTACAAGACACAGAGCCCCTTCCCCTGCTCTCCTTTCTCTTTTTCTATTATCCTCACATTTTTTCTTGCCTTATCTCAGTCACGCTTTCCCCCCTTTCCGCCCCTTTCCGTATTGTATCCCATCTATACTTTCCTTTCTGCCCCTGTTGCAATCATCTCTTCCCTTCTTTCCACCTTCAGGCACGCAGTGACTTCAGGTTTCAGTGGCAGTTGCAGGAAAATGAAAGGATTATTTCCCCAAACATAAACTGCAGCAGGTGTATTGGAAATACCCCGTTCATGTCTTTGTGCAGCAGAGATCACCTTTGATTTTTGAGACGCATCGCCTGAGAGCACGTGAATGCAAATAGAGTTATGTTCCCGTCACCGTGCACTAAACAGTAACTGCCCATCGCCAGAGGTGCAATGTCTCCGGGATGCATCGCCGATCCTGCCTCACTCCTCCTCTGTGCACCAACCTAGCCGATCGTCTGTCCAATGTAATCAAATATGACACCAGCTTGTGCAAAAAATAACTTGGCTATGTAATCTGTGCCATTTTCCTCCCCTCTCTCCCCCCCTCCTTCTCCCCACCTCGCCCAGCTACTTTTTCTTCCTCATTCCACCACCGTAGATAACCAAAGGTGATTTCAAACCCTCCGCATTCAGATGTTGCCGGAGAGCTCGTTCTTCTGCATGTCGGCATGTTGTCTGAGAGTTCACATGTGGGTGTGTGTGTGTGAGTGTTCATGTGTGTGTGTGAGGCGAATAAAGGTACCATTGTTGGTTGCAGGTGTGTGCTTGTGCCAGGCAGGCTTCAGCGGAGGATCCTGAGAACAATGGCCCTCTGTTGGAGAACACACCTGAGTCACAGAGGGGAGGTGAGAGGGCCCGATCACAGTAAGATTACACAAGAGCAGACTTCATTAAATGTGAGGGGGGCAACGGAGGGACGGAGCGAGGAAAAGATAAAAAGGTGCAGGAACGTGGAGGAGAAAAGGAACATGGAGGGAGAGGTGGATGGGGGGGTGGAAGAGGAGCTTGAAGTGAGCTGAATGTTGAATGAAAACTAACATAAGAATATGAGGACAGAGGAGACAAGGTTACAGTGGATGCACAGCAGGTGCAAGTTCACATGGCAGGGCAGTTGCCTCCATTTATTTTCTAGAAGAAGAAAGTAGTCCTGTGTCCATATGTCAACAGATGTGGACAGGCCAGGATATGAAAGCAGGGCTAGAATTTGACTCAGGGCTGCAGCCTGCTGGCTTTTCTTATTAGCCTAATTATACCATGCTGTATGTATGTATTGGTACATTTGTACTTGTTCATGGGAAAATATGGGACTAATCAATAATGAAAAAAGAGGGTCCGCACACCGGCAAAGCTCCTTCATTCAGAGCCAGGAAAGGGGGACAAAAACTCTCACTATGTATGATTAGAGTAATATATTTACAATAAATATCTATGTTTTTTTAATAATCAAAGTCATTAAATTTCTATGAAGGGAAAATATTTGTTTTTATAGGTTTAGATACGATGCGCTTTATTTATTGCAGTTCTCGGGAAATCATTATTAAAACATTAAACACAAAATAGATCTACAAGGTAGAAATTACACAGAAGGGGCACAAAATAGATAAAGTTAAATAATAAGTTAAATAAAATCAAAGAAAATTGTGATTTTATGAATTAAAATCTAAATATAACACAATAAAGGGTTTAATAAGTAAAAATCTTTCAAATAAATACAGGTGTATTATTATTATTATTATTTGTGCTTTTTTAAGGAACCACGTCTCTACAGTTTGCAGGATTCGTCACACCAGCCGCTAATGCTTGCCATGCTTTATGCCTGCAGTAGATGACAAAACATAATTATGTTGTGCAGTTAAATTTAGCAATTAGAAAATGTTTGTGATTTTAGCTCAGAATCACCATATATATTCATATATGTGTATTTTCTTTCCTTACTGTACATCAAAGCCAATGCAGTGTCAATCATATTTGATATTTCTAAATTAATTAACTGTTGTAAAATAATTCAGTTTTATTTATACAGCACCAAATCACAACAGCAGTCACCTCAAGGCACTTTATATTGTCAGGTAAAGGCCCTGCAATAATACAATTAAATGTAAAGTGGTCTATAAACACACAGAGAGAGAAAAGAGGCGAGAGATGTCTTTAAGATAAGATGGGGTCTGATTATTTAAGACCTTGTACGTTACAACCCATAATCACTATTCCATAATCACTAACAGGTTCTATATGCCCATCATTTCTTTTCTTAAACCTTTATTAATCAGTGCTAGCAGTAGTGACAGTCGAGCTGAGGATGCAGTATTATGTTCTGTTACTGGTTTGTTAAATGCGTATTTCTCTGGTTCAAAATTCAAACGCATGGTGTCCAGTTGGGTGGACATGTTTGTAACGCCATGAAAGATGGGTTCATAAACAAAAGTTCAATTGCACTGTTTTGTTTTTTTCATGCGCCAAAAGGAATAAAAACACCCAGGCGAAAAAAGATCTTGACTGAGATTCTCATAATTCATGCATGAAAGGGTTAAAATAATTTAAATTCTCAGCCTGTGTGGCAATCTTCTCCACAGGAATACTGCTCATATACGGGAACGACAAAACTGGTGGCCTGCTGTCTTCGTTCACGACAGAAAGTGTTAGTCATTGTTTCTTGTCGCTAGCTAAACCTGCCACACAAACACTGTAAACCACGTCATAAATCCACAACACAGTCTAAACACAAACTACAATCATCACCACAACACCAAACAAAATTAAACTTTTGAACTGAATAACAGTCGTCTTTGTCTCAAAGTTGTGACTTAATTGAAAAAGAAATAAAAACTTTATTATACCTTGAGACTGTAAAGCAGCTTGCTGTTCTTATCCAGGCATATTTCAGTCTATTTAATTCCACTGTACTGGCAATTTGAGATGTTGTGGCAAGTGTAATTAAAGCTGCAAGTAGCGAAGAGAGGGCCCTCGCGCCTCGGCACACGCTGAGGCATGCTGCGGTGGAAGTGTGCTGGCGGTCGGGCGTGGTGCATTTCACGCTGTACACCCTCAATTCTAATTTGACTTTTGCAACATACAAGTTACTTATGACTTCCTGTCCCCACTGGATGGTGTATTAGAACACACAGTAAATGTGCACTTGTTGCCAAAAGTAGTCACTCACCCATAAAAATCATTGAATTCAGGTGTTCCAGTCACTTTCATGGCCACAGGTGTATAAAACCAAGGACCTAGGCATGCAGACTGCTTCTACAAACATTAATGAAAAAATGGGTCGCTCTCAGGAGCTCAGTGGGTTCCAGTGTGGTATTGTGATAGGATGATACCTGTACAACAAGTCCAGTTGTGAAATTTCCTCACTACTAACTATTCCACAGTCAGCTGTTAGTGGAATTATAACAAAGTGGAAGTGATTGGGAATGACAGCAACTCGGCCACGAAGTGGTAGACCACGCAAAATCACAGAGCAGACTCAGTGGATGCTGAGACACATTGTGCACAGAGGTCGCCAACTTTCTGCAGTCATTTACTACAGACCTCCAAACTTCATGTGGCCTTCAGATCAGCTCAAGAACGGTGTGTAGAGAGCTTCATGGAATGGGTTTCCATGGACGAGCAGCATTAGGAGTTCAGCTCAGCCCCTTTAGTTCCAGTGAAAGGAACTCTTAATGATTCGGCATACCAAGACATTTTGGACAATGCCATGCTCCCAACTTTGTTTGGGGATGGCCCCTTAATGTTCCAACATGACTGCGCACCAGTGCACAAAGCAACGGCCATACAGACATGGATGAGCAGGTTTGGTGTGAAAGAACTTGACTGGCCTGCACAGAGTCCTGACTTCAACCCAGTAGAACACCCTTGGAGCCAGGCCTTCTTGTCCAGCATCAGTGTCTGACCTCACAAATGCACTTCTGGAAAAACGGACAAAAATTCTCATAAACACTGCTAAACCTTGTGGAAAGCTGTCCCAGATAAGTTGAAGGTGTTATAACTGCAAAGGGTGGGCCAACTCCATATTAAACCCTTTGGATTAAGAATGGGATGTCAAGTTCATGAAGGCAGACAAGCAAATATTTTTGGCAATATAGTGTATGTCATGTTGTTGTATAGAACCACCAATGAAAATTTCAAGTAAATCCAATACTGTTTCTGACCTACTGCTGATTTCCTGGTATAACAGATATCTCCAGATTCGGACTCTTATGTAGCCTCTGAAGTTTGGGACAGATTGGACAACGTGGGAATTACAACAAATCACCAAAAAAAAAAAAAAGATCTGAAGTTTATTCGCACCACTTTTGAAGTGGATGCAGTCAACTTGTGAGGAGGATCATATCAAAGTATAAATCATGACATTTCCTGTTTCCACTAGGTGGCACTCTAATTTTCACTGTCAATTGGCAGTTAGATGTGTTCAGCTGTCAAACATAACGTTGGGGCAGACTGGACAATGTGCATTTGAGTTCCAGCAATTTTGTGCTTCGTGGTGAAATATTGAAATTCAGAATGGCACCAGGATCGCGCCATTTCAAGGAAATTCAAAAGAAAAGTAGCACCAACTCCTCAAGGATTTCCTGACCAAATTTAAGATGGTTCTAGTCAACCAACTTGAAGCAGTAGCTCAAAGTGTGAAAAAATGTGCCAAACCCATACGCTCAGGGGCAGACCATTATCAAATGTGAGATGTTTGGGCCACATTGGACAATGTATGTGTGAAGTACAGCAATTTAATGTTGACTGAAATTTGCCACGGTGCCATGGACACACCCTTTGATGAAAACTCAAACGCTTTGCAATTTAGCATGGCAAATGAGCAAATAAGCTAATCCAATAAAACCAAAGGAATTGGTTAAACTATAACGCCCTGGAACTCACAAAAAACGCACTAAAATTTCATCTTAAATTCAAAATGGCGGGCTTCCTGTTAGGTTTGGCTCAAAGGTCCCGCGGACTTTTTTGTATGCCTTGTGATGTTACACATGTTTACCAAATTTCATACACGTTACTCAAACTTTGTGTTGGTTGCACTTTAATAAGATTTAGCAGGTGGCACTCCACCCATGTGCGAGACCCATAAAATACATTTTCAGCAGACCTGATGTGTGCAAAATTTCATGTTTAAACCCTTAATATTTGCAGAAATAATAAAAAAAAACTAAGCAGATACATTAGGGCCTTCGTACTCTGTGCTCAGGCCCTAATTAATATTTTTTATTACAGCTGCTTTCATTTAGCATGTGGCTACTATAGGGGAAGACGGCAACTGCTAATGTTGTTAGCAATACTTTTGCTTTCACTCTCTTAAGTCAAAATTAAGTGATAGTAAAGGTATTTCAACCCTCACCCTACAAGGAGGCTAAAATGCATTTTAAAATATGTCACCCAGCATGTGAAAAAATGACCAGACCGAGAATCCCTGCACGTGAAAGCAGTCATGCAACAACCGGATTTTCTGATATTCCCAGTGTTTGTTGTCTTAACTTCACTGTCTGCAACATCCTACTGAGATCTTATGTCCTCTGTAGTGGTCATAAAAAAGTTAAATTGAAAGATACTTTTTAGTTTATTGAACAGTTCCTGATACATAAACACAGATCCTAATACAAGAAAACTCTTGGCTATGAGGGGGACCCCCACTCTGCACAGTCACACACACCTGAGGGGGGCAACAAGGCCAAAAGTGAGCAGAATTTGCCCCCTTAGTGATGCTGGTGACTTTTCTGTTGCCAGCATCACTATGTGGTAACATTTAGTAACATTTTCCCAGAATTATTACAGATCAGCAAAGGCTTCAAGTAAGGTTGAAAGCAGAATATCTATAAAGGAATCAAACAGAAGAGGTTACTGAGCCGCTTTCATCTTTAAAATCTTCCAAAACATTGAATCTTCACATTATTTGTCTGAATAAAACCGTCATTTAAACCATAAAAAAACACATGCATGCGTGTAGGACGGAGGATGGAGCAATGCCACACCTCATCTATCAAATCAAGGTTTAAAGAAGTGATACCGCAGCACCGCCCTTTCAGCTGTATTTATAGTAGGTCAAGGGATCTCCTGTTGATGAAAGTCCATCCACACACAGCTGGAGGGATGTAAGCATAACGGTCGCTCCATATGGAGAACGTAGAGAACCAGCTCATAAATGACAGACTTTGCAATAACACCAGAGCCACTGAGGAGCAAAGCAGGATGAGGAGTGAGCACATCACAGGAGACAAATCAGAATTTATGTGGAAACATGGACATCTTCTGCCGTATGACTCATTTGATCAAAACGAATCCAAAAAAGGTCTTCGTGAGCAGCCTGATCAGGCTGCAGGTCATTGTTGATATGATGAGACGCCGAGGCGAGGCAGATGTATCACATGCATGTGCTGAGCTCAAAGACAGAGGTAATTCAGAGGTCTGTGAGAAATATATTCAACAAAAAATATAAACTTTTGCATGCTGCTCTAATTTTCTAGGCGTCCTGTAATCTTTAGCGTCACCTCATTCATTAGTCAGATAAAGAAAACTGCCGATGTGACGATGTGATGTCGGGTATATTATGAAGTACCAGACGTGAAGAATGTTCTATTAGATTACAGGCGATTAGAAAGAAAAAGAGAAAATCTAATTCAAAGGCTTTTGTCACTAATTTATGACATGTTCACTCTAAAGCTGGATAAGAGGGAGGAGAAGTAGTGACAAGATGACAAAAGAAAATTGTAGTGAAAAACTTTGAGAGTTATTTCACTCTTCATCTCCCTCCTTCCTCCTTCCTCCCCTGTCCTTCAATCATCCCTCCCGCCTCTGTCTCTCTCTCTCTCGCTGCAAAAAGTTCAGAAAGTCAAAACATCCCTACTTTCACACAGGATGAGAGCTGTTTCTGTCTCAACTCCTCAAACATGAAACACAAATGGTATGTAAATGTCTTCTTTGATTCTGTTTAATGTATCCGGGGTACAAGGTGCAGAGAAAAAAGGAGTTTTCTCCTCTCTGCCGATAAAGCATTACCGTACACCTTTACAGGACAGTGGACCCCCTACTGGGAGGATAATAGGAAGAAATTGTTTTGCTATGAGATGAAGCGATAAAGGAAAAAGTGCGATTTTTCAAAGACTTTGCTTCCCCTCTTCAACATTCTCCACACGTTCCTTCTGGAGTACATTAGACAAAAACATTTTGAGCGCTAATTGAGTGATAGCTGATTGCTGAAGTGTTCATCTTTGATGTTTTTCTTTTTTTCTTTTTTCTTTTACTGCCCATGTAACTGAAACATCAAGAAAGTGTCAGGTGTTTTCAAGGAATTTGGAGAAAGCTGAAGTTTGAAAGGGGGATTTTGTTTGTGTGTGCATGCGCATGTGTATGGGTATTAAATTTCTAAATGAGGTGGGAGAAGACAAAGTGTGTTAAAGAGGAAAAAAACAATAGACTGTATAAAAAAGATGGACTTAGCCACTGTGACATCTTGTTGCCATCTTGGTTTTCAAGAGCCCAAAGTTACCATATTTGGACATAAGGGTAAACTACATGAGTGCAACGCACAATCAGAGATATTTGCTGTTCAATTCATCTCAATTGAATTCAACTCAGTTTTATTTATATAGCGCCAAATCACAACTCAAAGTGCTTTATATTGTAAGGTAAATACTCTACAATGATACAGAGAAAGCTCCAAATAACCCCCTATGAGCAAGCACTGGCGACAGTGGGAAGGAAAAACTCTTAACAGGAAGAAACGTCGAGCAGAACCAGGCTCAGGGAGGGGCGGCCATCTCACCGGGTGGGGGTGAGAGGGACAGAGACAGGACAAAAGATGCACTGTGGAAGCGAGGCAGAGATTAATAATGACTAATGATTAAATGCAGAGTGGGGTATAAACAGAGTGAAAAGAGGCGTGTAAAGAAGAAACACTTCATCATGGGAACCCCCCAGCAGCCTAGGCCTATTGCAGCATAACTAAGGGATGGTTCAGGGTCACCTGATCCAGCCCTAACTATAAGCTTGGTCAAAAAGGAAAGTTTAAAACCTCATCTTAAAAATAAAAAGAGTATCTGTCTCCCAAATCCAAATTCAGCCTCCCATTCTACTCTTAAGTATCCTAGGAACCACAAGTAAGCCAGCAGTCTGAGAGTGAAGTGCTCTATTGGGGTGATACAGTACTATGAGGTCTTTAAGATAAGATGGTGCCTGATTATTCAAGACCTTGTATGTGAGGAGAAGGATTTTAAATTCTATTCTAGATTTAACAGGGAGCCAATGAAGAGAAGCCAATATGGGAGAAATCTGCTCTCTCTTTCTAGTCCCTGTCAGTACTCTAGCTGCAGCATTTTGGATCAGCTGAAGGCTTTTCAGGGAGCTTTTAGGACAGCCTGATAGCAATGGATTACAATAGTCCAGCCTAGTAGTAATAAATGCATGAACTAGTTTTTCACTATAATTATTTTAACTGAGCACAAATTCAGATAAAAAGTCTGAGAAATCAGATGGAAACTAAACTGAGTACGGTCTGGTTGAATGATAGATAACAACAAATAAAACTGCTTTTTGAGTTTTCCAGGTTGGATTTACAAGGCTAAGACTCAGGCTTTCAAATGAATTAAAACTCTGTCTGGGTCTTTGGTTAATTAATAAGCTGGAGAGGAAGATTGCTGCTACTCCTCCTCCTCGACCTGTGCTTCAAGAATTCTGACAGTTGGTGCGACTCTGGGGTGTTGATTCATTTAAACTAATATATTCATCCTACTGTAACCAGGTCTCTGTAAGGCAGAATAAATTAATATGTTGATCAATTATTAAATTGTTTACTAATCCACATTTAACTGTTTTACTCTTTGGTGAGTTGAGGATGTAATATTTTTCTTTCTTTGTGAATGTTTATGCTTAAATAATTTTTTGCTGATTTTTGGTTTGTTTTTGCTTTATTTTTTTTGGTGGTCTGGAAGCAGACACCATCTCTATGGGGATAGGGTTTTAGGAGGAGAAACATTTTTACTAGACAGAGGAAGCCATTGGGCCAGTGATACCAACACCTTTTTTTCTTTTGTGCTTAAAATCACTGGGCATTTTAGTGTGGGAGCCTATGGGGCGGTGTTAATTTCGTTGACAAAATATTTTCGTCATAGTTTCGTCAATGACCCTTTTTTTCATGATGAAAACGAGACGATAACTAAATAAAAACTACCTAAAAGGATAAAAAAAAACGATGACGAATTTAATTTACGCTTTCGTCAACGAATGAAAACGAGATGAAAATGCTTGGCGGGGACGACATCCAATCAGAATGGGACAAGTTAGGAAAACATCCAATCAAACACACAGATGCACAAATTTGCTCTAAACCTGGGAAGGACAAACTAGCCTGTGATTGGTCGTTACTTCCGATAGAACTAAGTTGTGTAAAACAAAGAGAAGAGCCGATGTATGGACACATTTGTCCTTTGACGTTGTGACAAACAAAACGATGTGTAAACCATGTGGGGCGACTATCTCGGGTAAAAACACGACAAATCTTAAACAGCATCTGCAAACCAGTCACCCAGATCTCCATGCAAAGGTCAGCATTTTAATGTCATGCAGGGTAAAGTGTTTTTCCCAGTTTGTGTTTAGAGAAAATCTCCACACCGCGGTGGATTAGCCTTTATAATCTTAGTCCTGAACACTGCCCTGTACCTTTTAGAGCGTGTCCTGCTGTAAAATGCTCAGATTATCTCAGTAAGGTGGTGTTAATGATCAGGTGTGTATGAAGCAGTCGAAACGCTAATGTTAATATTATTAATAATATTCCATAAATTTTAATAAATGTTTAATGTTGTGTAAGTGTGTATAATGAATAATTCAAGGGAACTGAAGAAAAAGCACTTACATTTTACACCCTTTATATTTTAGTCGACTGAATCGACTGTAGATTTAATCGACTATATCTTACAATAATCCGTCGACTAAAACTAAAACTATTCAGATACTAAATTATGACTAAAACTGAATTACATTTTCATCAAAAGACTATGACTAAAACTAAATGAAAATTTGCTGTCAAAATTAACACTGCTATGCGGACTGCCTCAAGTGGCCATCTGAGGAACTTCAGTTTTTGGCTCAGAAGCTTCATTTTGTGACTAACTTTATATCTAGCTATCTAGCTGATTAGAAATACCATATGGAATGAGTTATGGAAGTAGGGTAAAGAGCACCTTTGATATCTCGGCTTTTTAGAGAACAGTTTTGATGTTATATGGAGTTTTATTGTATAAGTCAAATAAAGCTTTTATTTGACTTATATAGCTTTTGAACAGTTGTCCACTGTAACCACTGTGTGTCAAAGGGTTACATTTTAACTTGAAGTTAAAATTGCAAAAAGTCTAATAGCTTGTGTTTAAAAAAATGTTTTTTAAAAATGGCTTTGAATAAAAGTTTCCGTTAGTTATGTGACCCTGGAAATTTGATTCAGTATCAACAAAAATGCTGACCTAGTACTTCCCTGGAAGACTGTACAAGAATTTCTTCTCAATCCAAACCTGCCATGTATAATAAATTTTCTTTTTTTTTAAAAAGAAAGAAATTAAAATATGACTGTGAACGCACCCTTTCAGCATCATTTTAACATAAATGCTAATGTCTTACATAAACGCTATAAACATAAAAGGCCTTACAAGACATGGGTTTAGCACTGCCTGTTTCAACACCAACAAAGACTGCATGTGACTAGACTGGCAGGCCTGATCCAGCTGGGCTTGACAGCAGAGCACACATGAAAGAAAGGGATGGAGGGATGGAGTGGTGAGCGCAGGGGAGAAAAGCGAGGGATGAACAGAATCACACACTGGGATCCTGCTGTTCACAGCAGCAGGTGCAAGGGGAGAAGAGAAGGGGGTAGAAGTGATGGGGGGGAGTTCAGTGGTTTTGTGGAATGGAGAAAAGAGCATGTGATGGGTGGTGGTGGTGGGGTGGGGTGACATATGGGTAGCATTCACTAAATCACACTCAGCGCTTATAAGCCAATGAGACAGAGTCCCCGCATGGGTTCCAATAAATAGAATCCCTGTTTGATTTTGTGCTAGCACGAAGCTTTTCATTATGATCTATTGAACCTGTGATGACGCTCTGGACTGCGAGCGGCGCTCGAGCCGACACCGCCGACAGCAGGAAGGCGCACACTTTGCTGCCTGCTGCCCGCTGTGTGAAGGTAAACAGCGCAGATAGCAGTGAGTGGCTGTCAGAAGGCACATCAAGAAATATCTTTTGACCGAGTTGAAGATTGTAAGCGTAGGTTTATTTTTTATTTTTTGGGGGGTGGGGGGGGGGGGGGATCACATGCTGTAATTCTTCCATGTTGCTTGAAATATGGAAACCATGTAGCCACAAAAGTCCCATTTCTTTCTGCTTTTCCCTTTCCGCTGCGATTTTGCAAGCATGAAGCTCTTCAATTTGGTTGGGAAATGCAGCTTTGAACCTTTTTAGGTCGTGTGGAAATGAGATGTTTAACCTTTAAACAATAAGATTTCATATTTCAGTGAAAACAGACCACGTGTTTATGTGAATATGCTGCAGTCAATGGCCGCTTTTGTATTAGTTATTGTGTCATTAAAAAAAAAGGATAACTAACTGACAGATCCAGTGCTAACGTCCTCATCTGTGCTCCCCTGAGCTAGTTTGTGCCCTAACAAAGATTTTTTTTTCAAAAGTAGGGGAGGTGGAGCAGGTGGTGGTGGTGGGGGGTGTATCAAATTACTGTTCATCAGTCTTGAGGAGAAGCATCTTTCTTGAAGACTGGGCGTTGACAGACAACAAGAGAACAGGCAAAGGAGGATAGCTGAAGATCTGTGCCTTTGATGAGACATAACAATATCCAAATCCCCAACCGCCTCTTATTTAAGTTACTGAGGACTCTAAAAAAAAGGGGGGGAAGTTATTCCAAAGTCGCTCAGAAGCTTGTGCGCTTTAGGTGAAGGGAGGGAATGGAGGGAGGAAGAAGTAGAAGAGGGGTGGAGGTGGGGAGGGAAAGAAGATAATGTTTATGCATTAGATTTTCAAAGTGCTTTTTTCTGCAAGGAAATTCAGATTCAAAGGTGTACTTCTTGCAGGAAGATCTAAAGGATTCTTTCTCCCTTTCCCTGTTATTGCTTGAGTGACAAAGTCTCTCTGTAGCTTAGCCAGGACTTTGTATGCACATTGTAACAGAGCGTGAGTAGGCCCTACATAGCTACAGTAGAGGACTGAGTGATGTATAACTGTATATTTTTTATATAATATTCTCTACGCTCGAACTACATATTTGACATCAAAGAGGGAAGTAACACTAAAGAAGCACCTCTGTTAACTCAAGTCAAGCACCCTGCCGCCCACAAGCAATGCTGCCGTGCCCACAATGGAGCCTGAACTGTGTGCCCACACTTATCGTTCTAAATTCAAACTCATCGGAGCAATATTAACTGAGACTTTTTCTAAGTGGAAGTTTGAACTCCGAAACTTCAGAGGCAGAGCACTTTGAAAGAGCTGAAGGAGCGGAGATGAGCGCGCGAGGGTGTGTGTGTGTGTGTGTGTGTGTGTGTGTGTGTGCATGCTTGCGTCGGATAGTTGCTGAGCGCAGCACTCGTACATACGTGTGATTAAAAATTCAAATGAGTGCCTTTAGAATCGATGGAAGGCTTTGAGGCTCCGTAATGAGGCTGATATATGAAGTTTAAACATTCGAAGCTGCTGGAAGTGCCACCGTAGAAAAAGAGACAGAGAAAAGGGAAGGGGGAGGCAAAGAAAGAGGGGAAGATTTGTGGCTTTGATGCAGGGATATCACCGTGGGGCATGGCTGGTTGGCTGGGGCTGGCTGGTTCTGGGATCCGGAGCGCTTTCAGAATGTCTGCAATGCTCCCCAAGATACCATTTCGAGCAATCCCTCCCCAACAGTTTAGGACAAACCGGGAGGAAAGAGGGAGCGAAGCGGAAGCAGTGCAGAGAAAGAGAAAGAGTAGTGGATGGAAGAAAGCAGAAAAGGGGATGGGTGGTTCAAAGAGGTGGAGTGGAGGAAGAGTGAGAGCGCCCACTATCAGTTCTCCGTATACACCTGTCAGTCACATGCACACTTGTACGCTGAAGCACATGTACAAACACACACACAATAGGCCAAGCAGCAAGAGAGGGTTTGGTGTGAGAAACTCGGACAGAAGGAGAGAGGTAATAGTTCACATGCTACACTCTGTGTGTGTGTGTGTGTGTGTGTGTGTGTGTGTGTGTGTGTGTGTGTGTGTGTGTGTGTGTGTGTGTGTGTCCACATACGGATGCGGTCTCACACACACTGTTCTACTTCTATCTGTGGAAGCAGTGGGAGTCTAGTGCCACTTTGAACTTGCCTACCATTAAAAGCCTGACAGAGTTTTGAAGAGGCCTATTGAAAGGGAACCTGTGCATTTATGATGTAAATGTATTTTTTTTCCAACCCTTTCTTCTCTCCCCCCCTTCATTTTTTTTTATTTTGACAGCCTTTGAAATTTGTCATATGCACATCCAATTTAACAGCCAGAAAAGACTTCTTTGGCCCCCTTTTTTCTTTTTTGCAACAATCCATTTTCATATCAACTTGAAAGGAATTGGCTGAATATTTTTGCTTGATTTTCTTTAATGTGATCATCACTGTTCCAGTCGCTCAGCGTGTTGGAGTTATATTGTTTTAGTCAGATAATTTTCTGTCAGATTTACTCTCATAACCAATTCTTCAAAGGGAGAAAACAAGTGATTTTCTCAAAAGGACAACAGTACCTTCAGTACTTGCGTATCGCCTTTTCTTCCACTTTAAACCAACTGGGGTAACCTTTCCTTTCATATGTGACACAAAACTCCTTCAACTGCTCCGAAAATAAGTTTCAGGGTTTCTTTCAACCTTATTTTTACTGGGTCAAACAGCTCAGGCAGTCTCCATTAAGTTGTCAGTCAGGAAAGATATTTAAAAACGATGAGGCCCACTCTCATGCCTGTGTTGTGATAGGCCTACATGCTGACCATCCCAGAGTCTGTAGGAATTATATATGTTCATACTGGATGATGCAGGACCAGACAATTTATTTCCAGCACCAACAGTTTCTCTGCTGGAAGTAGTCTCCAGTGGACTCCAGTTTACCCCAAACTGCTGAATGACTGTATAAATGATCTCAAACACAAATCACTGTCTCCAACTTTCTTACTGTTCATGAAATAGAGGAAGAGCGGCTTTGAAAGAAATTTCTTCTTTAGTTACTCTTTTGATCTATCAGTCTGAACAGATCTCTACTCAACTTTCCTCAGTCCGTCTGTGTGTGAGTGTGTGTGTGTCTGTGTCTGTGTGAGTGTGTGTTTGGGCCAGTTCAAAGCTTCCAGCTGGATGCAGCAGTGGTTGGACAAGAGAGGATAGTTAAGGCGTGAGAGCAAAGATGGGGGAAGCGGGTGGATGATGCGGATGTGTTAAAGAGTGTTTGGGAGGCGTTTCACGACAGCTGGAGCCTGACAGAGCTTCACTTGCTTTCCCACCTGTCAGTGAGTCCCCATATCCACCCACACGCACATGAAGAAAGTTTTAATATGAAAATATATGCAGCGTCGGCTCAGTCACACTCACATGCATATTGATTACAAAGGGCAAAGGACAACTCAGAGCCTCATCAGAGCCAAGACATATCAGAGTTGCAAATGGTGTCCATATCCAGGCTGTATTGTCTCCTGGGAAACTCAGGATTTTCAGAAATTTCCATCACCAAGTACACGCGAAAAATATGTCTGAGTGAAATTCATGATTTTCTTGAATTTAAGATCAAAACAGGAAATTCAGACAGCAGGACGCCATCCTTAGCTTTCATTTTCCACAATGCATTTAAAAATCCCAAAGCATGTTAACAGCAGATTAGCTTTCACTGTGCGGTCGTCATACTTTGTGATACACATCAACAGTTTTCCTGTTGTTACTGTGATTCCTCAGTGTTCCCTGAATTTAATGCGTAGATAAAATGAATATCGGTTCGTGAAGAAGGAATTGTGGAATTTCAAACTCTGTATGTAATTAAGAATCATCCAGCAGCTGCCGTACTCACCCACAGAGGAAATGAAACATTGTTTGGAAAAGTCTTAGCAACGCTGCTGAATTCCTTTGCTTGGACCTTTTCCGTCCAGTTCTTCCCAAACCGTCTCCATAGCTGTGAAAGGTCCGTGGGATTTTTTTTTTTTTTTTTATACTCTGTTTATTTTCCCACACATTCTAGTAAGAATACTTCTTTCTGCAGTACAGTATTGCAGTAATTCTGTTCTGTTATTGGCTTTCTACCTGAGCCGGTGCTACATGAATAAAACTGGCTCCACTGCTGAGCAAACCTACAGTAAATATTATTCATAAATTGTTTTCCATTAAATCTTTTATTTCAGATCATTGACGGTTATTCATTGGATTTAAACCGCTGACCTTCGACAAACTTAAACCTTTGACTGGTGTGTATGAGGTCATTTTGACTGAAGCTTTTCCTCCATCAACGATCTATTGGATATGACATTAGTGAAGCATTGCTCCAGGTGTTACGAGCCTCACAAACGAATGCAAAAACATACCAGTATTTCCTCTTTTTTTAAAAGAAAAAATTCTTTGAAGTTTGCAGTTTGTCAGAAAATATTTTCTGCGTTTGTGTGTCTTCCTCGGAGGAGCTGTCACCCTGTTTTGATGTGGACGACATGATGTGCACTTTGTCTGCACTCGCTGTTAATTTTTTCCCCTGTTCTTCTGTTGGCAACCCAAACTAACATAATAATAATAATAATAATAATACATCAAAGTTTTGGATATTACAAGACAAAAAAATAAAAATAGCTAGCAAAGCATGCATATTTTATGCATGTCATACTCATGTCAGCCTTTACATACCTATGCACAGTGAGAAATCAGCAGTATGTACTGCATATATATATATTGTGAGTATATACTGGTGTATGGGTGTATTGTAACAGTGCAGTGTGGAAACATTCGTCGAGAAAGCAGAGAACACTTTTAGACATGAGATCCCTATTAGAGCTGATGTGTATCTTTCTTCACTGCAGACCACCTATAGGTTGAGAAAGACACTTTGAGCTGTATATCCTTCACTTATTCGCTCACACACCCCGCGTGTTGTGTTGTTGTGCCTATGAGTGGTCGCTGAGTCTTAATAAAGCCTAATCCCCGCCGCGCATCCTCTCTCTGTACCTCAGCTCCTGCTGCTCGTCTGTCTCAAGAGTGCTGTAATTTACTGTCACAGAACTCCTCAAACCGGCCACCACACCGTGCACTGAGGGGGACGGGAGACTAGGTAATACAGATCACCGTCAAAAAGAAGGGAAAAAAATTTTTTTACTTCCCCTTCTGGAAAAAAAAAACTGAATAAAGTCTTAAAAAAAGGAGAAACTGTTTTTCTCAGACTCAAACACACACAGCAGTTCGCCCAGCTTTGTTTAGGTTTCAGAGAAGAGAAAAAGGAAGGGGGGAAAAAATTGCTAGGTGGTTGTCAACGGTTGAAGCTACAGCCGCACCTGGCATCGTGCGACTGGTCTTTGATCACTTGTCGAGTGAAATTCTGCCACTGGATTAAAGTGAAGGAGGGGGCAACCGAGGGTGGGAGGACTAGAAAGAGTGACAAAGGAGGAAAATACAGAGAGGACGACTTGTCTGAAACGTAGCCCTGTGTGTTTTGTGCCTTTAATGTTGCATGCAGTACCCTGTTGGCTTTAATTAAAATCAGCATGAATTGTTGAATTTGTCCAAAGCCCACCCACCCTATTCACGCCCCAACATACCGCGCAGGCTTTGTGTTTGGATTTGCATGCAAAGTAAAGAATTTCACCTTTGGAAGTACAGAATCCGGCCAAAGACCTATTTGTGATTAGAAATCTTTTCCTCGTTGATATGTTGGACAAATAAAGAGATGAGGAATTTGGAAAAGAGTGAGAGGAAAGGGGGAGAAGGAGACGCCTGTTTATGAGCAATCCAGGGTGACCAGAAATAAACTAAAGTCCAAATAGAAGACACAATTGCAGTTGCAGGAGTGATATTTATTTATCAGTATTTAAATTAATAGTTCCCTGATGACATTAAAACAAAAGTTTACCCTTCAGTGTTTGCTGTGACCTCCCGTGTGGCGTGACAGGTGACGATCACACTCTGCAGCCGTGCTGTGTAAATGTAAAGCAGCAATTAAGTCTCTCGTAGAAATGCCGGGACAGCCGAGCTAAACTGTTAGTGATACCGAGTTAACACCTTGCGTGGGAGTCGTGACGGGGCACCATTGCTTTGAATGGTGGGAGCGACCTTGAATGAAGCACTAGGAATTCCCTGGACTTGACAGCTGGCTCCCGCGCACGGCCTGGACCGAGCATGTGCTGATGCTGTCGGAGATGTTTGGGAAGAGAACTGCAGGCATGCTAATCTGTGCTATGTTTGCCACAAGGCTGAGCCGAGCAGTTCACGGCATATAAAGTGAGGTGTTGACAGTAGTGCTACCAGTTGTTCAGGCTTCACCACTGGGGTGGTACTGGGAGATAAAAGGGAGCACTGATTTCCCAGGTTGCCATGGACGGTCACAGCAACTGGGTGAGGCGGTGGCTGCAGCAGCTGCTTTGAGGGTGATATCACCATGAGGGTCCACCGGCATGGGACATGCAAGCTACACTAATTCAGTCATATACCCACATGTGTTGCATATCAGATAATGAGGGTCTGTGTGAAACACAAATGTCATCATTGTCTGGAGAGCTCTTTAATAAAGTTAACTCACACTTTAGCTGTCACGGTGATGAATATGTTTCTGCAAAAAGTGACAGAATTCACTTTAATCTCCAAACCACAAGTAGAAAGAAAAAAGAATGCTTACATTACTGAAGGAATAGGCTCCGTTATACACAACTGATATAAAACACAAATGTAGTCAAACCCGCTTCTCTCTCTTTCTTTAAATTTATACAAGCAGATATCTACATATTCATATTCATTCATTTCCACAAATGGAAATTAGAAGCTTTCTACTTTCCACTTGTAGTCTGAGTTCTATTAACCAAACATATGTGCATTAGTTTTGGTTGCATTCTGGTAAACAGGGGGTTGTATTTGCTAAACCACAATTTAGTTTTTCATTTTATTTATTTATTTCGTGTAAGAGCCCTCTTCTTACTTTCTTCGCATTGTATGCATTTGGACACTAGGGGGCAGTTACCTCCATGAGTTACTGCATTTATGCAGGAAGGGGTTTGTTCATTCAGGTGCGTTAATGGGGAAGCGCAGCAGTTTTTGATCGGGGTCTGTCGCAGGTGTGTCAGCACTGACTATGTTAAGCAAGGCTGCATAATTAATGCCCAACCAGAACTGCATGTTGTCTGTAATAGTGAAGAAGTGGAGGTCAGAAACCGTTTAGGTAACGCATGTTCACAGGTGATTGTCTGATCACCGGGGTTCACTTTCTCACAGCTTTTAGATTACATACATCACATAAAGTACCTAAAAACTGCTGTTGCTGTGAACTAGTTCGGGGTGGCTGTAGCTCAGGAGTTAAAACAGGTCCTCTACTAATTAGAAGGTGGATGGTTAGATCCCTAGCTGCTCCAGTCTGCAGTACCCTTGAGCAAGAAAAGCTCCATATAAGAACCAGTCCATTTATTTATAAAACACTGAATCAAAATATAAAAACACAACAAAAGCTAACTTATTAAACTAACTTCATTTTTTTTTTTTTTAGAAGATGAAAGCAGAAATAATGGAGAGTAGCTGTGGGTTTTTAATCCAAGTTAAAGTGAGGCATGGTTATTTCATTAAATAATAATAAAAATTATATTATCAGGTTGAAAGAAGCCCAACTCAGCTTCAGATAACTGGGAAAAAATGGATAGAAAAAATGAACAAACTTGGACTTTTCTGGTGTATTTCTGCATGTTGGCTTTATAACCCGATGGTCTTAACTTTTATTAGATACTCGGCATGCTTTAACAGCAGTTTTCAAACCTCATTTAGACCTGAACAGAATAAATCAAAATACTTTAAAAAGATTTTAACATGCTCAATTGAAAATTAAAATACAGAATCAGTTTCACTTAAAGATAATATATGATGTATTTTTATTAATTTCTGCACAGGAGAAGGTTTAAGGACATAAATTTGCACAAAGTTAATTATTATTATGAAAAAGTTACAGTTAAATGTAGTAAAAGATAATGTACCAAGCATAAACTTCAAGTACTCTTACATGGATTATGATTTTTCTTTTAGCCAGCAGATGGCAGCAGCACATGAACTATCAGTGACCTCATCCTGCTGCAAACAGGCGGTGAAAATATTGTTTATAGATGGCTTCACCACAGCTTCATTTCTGCAGACCAAGTGATTTTAAGAACAAGTGAGCTTATTTTTATCATGTGAAGAATGTAAAAAAAAATGTTCCCGTGCCCAAGACATTTTCAGTGGAAAAAAAAAAATCAAATCAGCAAATATTCAAATTGAAGAAAGTAAAGAGAGAGATTTTTTCCATAATTCTATCAGGAAAAGAAAAAATATCTCATTTTAGTTTTATTTTGCAGGTACAGCTGGATACAGTAAAGAGGAGGAATCAAGGGTCTGCAGGTGGGAAACAACACCTGATGTTCTTCTCTGTGTGGGTCATAAAATGAACTCATACTGGAGGTAACAGTTGATGCGGGGTATAGTCAGGATCTCTCTCTGCCTTAACCCTGCAATGGACTGAGCCTGTCTACAGTGTACTTGCCTCGTGCCCTGTGACAGCTGGGATAGGCCGTGACCCCTATGTTGTATAAGCAGTTAAGAAAATGAATGGACGGATAATCCTGAAAGTGTAGCGGCTGTATGGAAATTGGGTGTCATCAAGTTTATAAACACGAGCAGCCTTAGACTGCAAACATTTGACAATTCCATCCACACAGCGAATGAAGTGATTCCCTGATTCCAAAAGATTTCATATATTAAAAAAAAAACTTTCCCAGCTTTTCAGTTTGAGTTTCATTTGTGAAGATATAAAGCAAAATATGAAATTTTTCCCAGTCTTGCAACAGTAAAAAAAAAAAAAAAAAAATCCTCTAGAAAATTTCTGGGACAGAATATAAATCCAGAAACTCCAAGAGTTAGTCACTTTGGGACACGTCTGGTAAAACTTTCCTTGCAAATATGTCCATAACTTTTTGAAACAAACTAACAAATTGATAAATGAAACCAAACACATAACCTCTTTGGTGGGCGTAATTACATCTCGAGGACATGATCAATGCCTACTCAGACTTCAGTTTAGTCAGTTTAGTGCATCTCAAAGAAGAGACAAATACAACAGGCTTCAGAATCCATTCAGCAATAAAAGGAAACCGATTCAATTCGGCATTGTATTTCAGGGTATTTACTTTGACATCCCTAGTTATTTTGTGGTTAACTGTAGAACTACCAGGTATTAAATCCTGCACTGGGAGTTGAGAGGGACCAGAGGTTGTGAAGTAAACAGTAAACCAGCCAAGACAAAGCCCACCTACTGTAGTCTTATTGTCTCTGCACCCATGGGAATGTACTTTGAGGACAGGTGCAGATTCTTGTGTCGTGTCTGTGTTTTTGTGCACGTGTGTGTACATGCATGCATATGTAGCCAAGCAGGGGTGTGGCGACCTCTAAAAGCCCTCTCCATCTCGCTGTGGTTCCATGGGAACCTGTGTGCAGCTAATCCCCCTTTTGGTTGGAGAGGGCTTCTCCAAACAAATCATCCAGCTCTAAGACCCGCTGCTCCTCAAGTGGGCTCCTGGCTCTCTTTGCCAAGCCTCACCAAAAAAAAACTCTTTTTTCATATGCTACACATAAAACAGCTACCTACCGTGAGGCAAATCCCCTCGTCTCTGTCTCTTTTCTTCTACGAGCAAAGGAAGGAGGAAAGAATGAGATGTGGATAAGCCAGGCCAGCAGGAGACTGTCAAGTTGAAGAACTAAGATGACCTGTTTTGGAAGTGGGAGTGAGTCTGAATATCGGGTGCTGGTGCAGGGGTCAGTGTTTGATAGCACGTTCGATGAAAGTGGGGATAAACGCATGGATTTTAATACTTTGATGTACTTTCCTTTATTATGCATCACAGTACTGTACTGTGTAATGAACTCAGTGTCAAAGTATTGACCTGGACTGGACTCGTTTTCTTTGCTGTGTGCATGATTTTTGTTATAAATCAGCCGATTGTCATAAAGATAAACAGCGAACTCATCATCACGATTTTAATCTGTCTGCCATTTGAATCCATTGTTAGGTGGTGTTAGTGCGTGAAATGTTTTTGTCACGAAATGAAAATGATAAAATGCTTCATTAAAGCGTTATACCTGCATTTATTAGTAGTACCTTCAGGGTTCTAAGATGCACTTGAGTGACAGTTTTGGTTGATCAACTCCTGCTCTTGTAAGAGGAGTTCAGGGGAAAGCAAACAGTGATTTTGTAGATATTTAATGCCATATCACCCATATCTGTTACATTCATAAGCAGAATCTGTTTAGAGACATCATTATCGTGTCAACTCATCAAATCAGTGCTTTTTTTTATTCATGTGAAAAAGGTGCCTACAGCCATATTTCCGCCAGCAGTTCCTGAAACACTGAACAAGCACCACCTTTGAGGTGTAAAATGTATGTAAAATCTGCAGTTTGCTAAGGTAACAAACCCTCCCAGTTCAGCTGACTCCACGGTCTAAACACCGAGGCTAAGGGGGTCCATTTGGGGCCCGTTCCTGTCGGTGCCACCTCACACCTGCCCCGAAATCCTCCAGTGGGAAGGTGCCTGGAGACATTCAGCGCTCCAAACCCTACCTGTGCAGGTGCCGTGCCTGCGCAGGGACTTTCTTGGGGATAAAACAATCTCCCTGGAGCTTCATTTAGACGTTGGTCCCTCTGGTTGAAACAGAAAGACGATTTGAATTCTTCAAAAGCTTCTCGGTCCCTGGAGGACAGTACTTCAGTGGCACCACATAGCCTCATGTTTTGAATTCTAAAGTTATGACTGTCAGCACCAAGGACAACACAGAGTGTGCACGCTTGATGCATGCTGCTATTCTATATGGTGCAAAAGCTTTGATGGCCCCTTGAATACACACAAGTGTAGTCCTTGAAGCCTCGTCCTGCTCAAAGTCAGCAGCACAGAGGTCACTGCCTGTCTTAACTGCTTAATGGTTACATGCTAAAGCTGCCGGCATCTGTGATATTTATGTATGAAAGTAGGAGTCATGTCTGCCAATGTAATCTGTTTATAATTAACACACATTTTAAAAAAATTTATCTCACTGTATTCAAAGATGGGAGAAGACGCTCTTAAAGGAGAAGAAAGCTAAAAAAAAAAGATTTTCAGAGACTTAAAAGAATCTTTGATATTACATATTAACATTAAACACTAAAAGATGATTTATGTTTAAAAGCTAATACACCACAAAGTTAGTATTTAATTTTATTTTTACCACGTGTTTCTATTTTCTTGATTCTTTTTGAAGCCTGCGTGTTATGATTGAAGGGCAGTTCATTAGGTAGTTAACGAGCATCCACGGGACTGAAAAATGAAGCCAGCATGCAAGTGTGAAAAACTGCAGTTCAACACACACACACACACACACACACACACACACACACACACACACACACACACACACACACATGGAGTACTAACACTACAGTAAATGTAGATTTAGACTCTTTTGTTGTCGTCGTGTAAATGAGCAGAAAGCATTGAAGCCTGCCAGAACTGTTCTGAATATTTTAACACAGGCTGTCTTGTAAAGATGTTTTTATTTATTAACTAACATGCAGTGAGTCCTAAGTAAGAAAAATAAACCTGTAACCTAATCATGGAGGCTAAGTTATTTTAAACATCTATTATTGCTCAACAGAGTTGGGCTAATGATGGCCGTCACTGATTCATAGGACCAGTAAGGTTCGCTTTTTTGTGTTTTATTCTTCTGTCCTGAGTTAGTCAAACCGTGATGAGTCATGATGACAAACATGCTTTTTTATCCTTCACAGGATATCTTGCTTAACAAAGCAAATAGTGACTGTAGAAAAGAGGCATGTGACAGAAGCTGTAACCGTGTCACAGTGACCTGTTTTAACTGTTCGGTCCAGCAGAGGGAAGTGTTGACTGCCAAATGATTGATGCTGAGGCCTCGGTATTGGTGTGCATTTAGGTTAGAGTGTGTTATCTGTAGGTGTTAGCCACAGGTTTTGGATTACATTTAGTTTAGATTATATTCCTATTGTTACCTATGTACATACATATATGTGGATTAATATGGAAGCTAATTGAGATGCTTAAATATACTTTTTTACCTATTTCAGAGCCACATTTCCACAGGCCAACCAGCCTGTGTGCTGAATGTGTGGCAGTGACTCTAACTCTGGTCTCTAATCAGAGTTACAGTGGGACAGCATTCAAACCATGTCTCAGAGATACTGCAGTCCAGTTTAATCCACAGTAATAACTGCATTACTGAAATAATTGTGTTAGTTTCTACAGATGATATAAACTCTAGAGATGAAGGTGTGTGATTAATTAACCAGGTATCCAGTGTCATAAATACATATTGGTAACAAATGAGGCCATTCCATAATTACAGTCTTACAAAACTTGCATTAGCACTAGTGCTGAAGGTTTATAGTAATGCATATTTTTATATTATATCATATTAAAAACATTTGAGGATGACATGTCCCCCACCCCTTCAGCCACACCCCTGATCAGCACCTCTGTGTTTCACCAGGCTTGCTTGCTGTTAACTTATTACTCCACCCTCTCAAATAACTTCTCACTGAGGGCTTGAAAAACGGTTACCAATTACAACGACTGTACCAACACACTGTACACGGACCAGTAACTTCAGCATGCCTGCAGTCTGTGGTAAATACTGGCTACATATTCAGTGATCAGCACAGTGTCAGACAATGCTGACCTTCGGTGGTTGATACAAGACCTACTAGTGTTAAAAAATAGCAATGAATAAGAACAATCACACAAGGTCAGTGCTGTCTTTGCTGGTGCTTTATTTGCAGATTTTGTAGCATTCATAGTACAAAGAAAAGCACAAAAACTAAATCAACAGTGTTTCTCATAAAGCTGTTGAATTATTTGCAAATGTGTGAAAAAACGTTCACTTAGAAGACAAAGCAAACATTAAAAAGCAAAGCATATGACATCAAAGGTTAATGAAATATTTTTATGGTGAAATCAGATTTCCATATCGTTTTTCCATCTTTCAGCATACATCCTCCCCGGCTCCACAACAAGCATCTCAGACCTGTCAGGGGGGACCTCAGTCAAAAAGGTACTGGGAGGTGTGGGTACGTAATCTTGACAAAGTTTACCACCAAGATTTGGCGCACACTCCACAGAGTATGAAAAGAAGAAGGTGCCGTGCTTGAACATACAGCTGTCTGTCACGTTTCTGCTGTGCAGGTCAGACAGACACTGGCCGAGCAGATCGCTGTTCCAATATGAGTCTTCATCATAAACCGTAAACATGATTTTCTTCTTGTCATTAAGACTGATGGGTCCAAACTCAAACACCTCTGACCATCTGGGATTGTCATTGTTCCGGATGATGGCGGTGCGCTTTACCTGGCCATCATATTTAACCTCCACTGAACCATCTGTCTGAGTGCAACAGTCGCCATACAGACCCTTTGCGTAAAGCTTGAACACCTTTAATGTTGCGAGACCTTTCCCAGCAGGGCAGCAGTTTGCCTTCACGTTGTGGTTGACGTTGCAGACACAAGCACAGGGATCTCTTTTGTTGGTTCTGTGACCAATCTCACAAGTTTCTGAGCACTTTTTCTGCAGTGCATTTCTCTTGATGTACTTCTCCACCTCCATCTTCAGTCCGGCCCTGGTGCTATGATTAGCTGGCAGTATGGTGTGCAGGGCCTTCAAGCTGTACTGGACCACATCAGGTGTGGTTTTCAGGGAGCTGAGCCATTTTTTATACACAGAAGCATCTGACTGCGCTTGAAAGAGCACATCGGCTCCATCAATGTTTCCACCGGTGACCTCAGTGAAGCGCTCATTAAATCTACCACTAAAACTCGGCAAAGAGAGCTTCTTCTTTATCGTGTTACAGTGCTGCGCCATTGAGTTAATGCTATCAGAATGAGCAAAGCGCCTCGAAGCCTCGACTAACAAACAGTCATTGATTACGGTCGCCGACAGGCCGTTCATGGTTGCTTCGCAGGTCCTAATAGCAGTGACGGCCTTCAGTTTCCCTCCCAGGAGCACTTGTGTTATGTAATGTGTCCCGTAGGTATCGATCAAAGCGCGATATGATGTCTCTGTTTTTTGTGAATAAGTAGGAAGGGAGTTCACGGCTGATTCAAATTCATGAGTCAGCGGAGGTTTTGTTGCCATTCGGTACCTGTAAAGGACACAGATCACAAACAGATGTTACAACTTCTTCATTCAAATGTCAATTAAAGTCAAATATAACACTGTATTTATTTACTAATTCACTCCTATTTAACTGCAGTGATGTGAAGCATTCCTCAGTTAACTGAAAAACACACTCAGAGTAAATAAGGCGAGGGCAAACATCTGTCCACACACTCACCGGTAGAAGTTACAAGAGAGAGAGTGACGGAAGAAGGTGTAGCGGTCTTTCTTTGACTTTTGTGCGGCAAAGGTGCATTCTTTTGACCGGGAACCTCCATAAATTGTCCGAAAAGGGACTCTTGGGTTTGCAGAGAGATTAAGGTCACTTTTCCAGTCATTGAAGACGACTGATGTGGAATCATTGGCAAACTTTTCAACAGAGTCATAGACTACACTGTCGACCTTTAAGTCACACTTGGGGATGATTCTCCAGTCCACCACCGCGATAGGAATCTTCTGCTTTTCTTCCTTCATGAAGGGGTTTCTCTGCAGCTGACAGGAACCATTGCCAGTCTTCCATGTTTCAGCATCAATGATGGAGGCTCCTTTCCTCTCCATTTTGACAATGTCGAAACCTTCTCCACCCAGATTGTAGCCAGGGATGAAGGGAGCCTTTTCACACTCGTCCGCTGTACCAGGGAAGCTGACGCTGGAAGGAAGGCACAGAGGGCTCCATGCCCAGAGCAGGAGCAGGAAGTGCCACAGCTTTGTCATCTGTGTGGAGAAAATAAAAAGTGACAGGAGGACAAATATAAACAGTTAAACAAAGCAATCCTTAAATGTACACTCTCAGCCTAAACTAACAGTTTTTAATGACCCTATACAAACCTGTCACACCTTACCTCGACTGTGAACAGCGAGCTCTGATCACGCTTTCAAAGTCTGACTCTAACTGTATACTGTAACATTAATATCCAGGAGGCGGAGTCAATACTGTCAGTCAAATTTTTTATTTTTTTTGCATTTTTGGCCACAGCAGCATTTGTCTACAGTGGAGAGTGACAGGAAATGGGGGAAAGATACAGGGGAAGACATGTGGGCAAATTGGCGGACCTGCGCGAACCCGCGCCGCCCACACCGCAATGCGGCGTGTGTATGTGGTCGCCGGCTTCACCACTAAGCCACCCAGGCGCCCCCTGTCAGTCTAATTTAATCAACCGCATTCACACATTTTGCTCACTTCACACTGTTTTAAGTCAGTTTCACAGAAGACATCTTTAAAATACGTTCTTCTCCCCAAAGAAGAATTTTCTGCAATTATCATTCTGAAAATGTAAAATTTACTCTACAAGGGTGCATTTGTTACACTGAATCTGCTGCTCATTAATTAAAAAAATAGGAAAAATAACCTTGAAATGGAGAAACTTTTAGTCAAACTTCAGCAGGGGTCTGTGGACGGCGACGTGAGGCTGTTCAGTCTGCCCACCACTTTAGTTCAGAGCTTGGTGCAGCTGTGGCTCCAGATGTAGAGCGTGTAGTCGACCCCGGATTCTTTAGTCAAGTCAAGTCAAGTCAAGTTTATTTATAAAGCACATTTAAAACAATGACGTTGACCAAAGTGCTGTACAAGATCTGTAACCCCAAGGACTATACTAAATAAAAATAAAAATATATAAATAAATAAATAAAATAATAAAATAAAAATAAATAAATAAAAACATTAAGAACAATAAATAACATAAGAAAATTAAAAATTAAAACGTTTAAAACAAGTACCATAAAAATACCATAAAACAATCATCTAAAAGGAGGTAGCACTGCAGCCAAATGCCAAGGAAAAGAAATATGTTTTTAATAGAGATTTAAATGTGTGTATCGTCTGAGCTGTGCGGATATGGAGAGGTAGATCGTTCCATAGCTTTGGTGCTGCTGCTGCAAAAGCTCGATCACCTTTCTGTTTTAGTCTAGTTTTAGGCCTCTGTAAGAGCAGCTGGTTCGATGACCTCAGAGCTCTTACAGGGGTGTGACAGTGAAGCAGCTCAGACAGATACAAAGGTGCCAGTCCGTTTAAGGCTTTAAAAGTAAGCAATAAAATCTTAAAATCGATTCTAAAACGGACAGGGAGCCAGTGAAGGGATGACAGGACTGGGGTAATGTGTTCATGCTTTTTTAAACCGGTTAAAAGACGAGCTGCCGCATTCTGGACTACCTGCAGGCGGCGCACAGATGATTGATCTATGCCAAAGTACAGAGAATTACAGTAGTCCAGGCGGGAAGTAATAAAAGCATGAATAACTTTTTCCAGGTCCTGCTGTGGGAGATAAGGTTTTACCTTGGCAATGACTCTGAGTTGGTAAAAACTGATTTTGGTAACAGCACTTACTTGCTTCTCCATTTTAAAACTACTATCTAAAATGACACCCAGATTTTTCACAGCATCACTACAGTGAGGAGCCAAATGATTCGGAGTGCCAGAGGAGTAGCTTGAGGGGTCAAATTTACCAAAGCATATGACCTCGGTTTTGCTTTCATTAAGACTTAGGAAATTGTTTCTCATCCAGGACTTGATGTCACTTAGACAGTTCAGCAGGGGTTCCCATGGATCTCTGCTGTTCAGTTTGATGGGCATATACACCTGGATGTCGTCAGCAAAACAGTGGAAACAAATATTATGTTTCCTAAAAATCGACCCTAGAGGCAACATATACAATGAGAAAAGAATTGGGCCCAGAATGGACCCCTGAGGCACTCCACAAGAAAGCTTTGCTGTGGTAGAAAAACAGTCTCCTAGATGGACAGAGAAACTTCTATCAGTAAGATAAGATCTGAACCAAGTCAGAACCGTGCCTTTAATGCCAATTTCATGTTCTAGGCGGGATAGAAGGATCTCGTGGTCCACAGTGTCAAAGGCAGCTGACAGATCTAGAAGTACTAAAACTGCAGGACTACCAGAGTCCACAGTTAAAAGCAGATCGTTAAAAACTCTTAAAAGAGCCGTCTCTGTGCTGTGACGCATTCTAAAACCTGACTGAAACTTTTCCCACATTCCATGTTCACTTAAAAATGCTTGAAGTTGCTTAAAAACAACTTTTTCAAGAACCTTGGATAAAAATGGTAATTTAGAAATTGGTCTGTAATTTGAAAGAACATCAGGGTCAAGGTTCTTCTTCTTGATTAGAGGCTGTACAACTGCATGTTTAAAGGCAGCTGGAACACAACCAGATGCAAGCGCACTGTTAATCAGAGCGAGGATAGTTGGTCCCACTGAATCAAAAGCCTGCATGTCTAAAGTGACCAAAGTGCATCCATGCTGTGTGTGATAAAAAGCAGATGGAAGAAACGGTCCATGAACGTTTGTGTAAATGTGCCATGAAGTGTAAAAGAGCTGTGAGCACTCAGTAAAAGCAGAAAACTGCTGTGTGAATACTGCTGCATTTAACAAAATGGATTATGTCACCAAATAATTAGTGTATGCAGTTAATTACAAAAGGCTGTAATGGTTAGTTTATTTGTGTATTTTCTGTTTGTATTTGTAAAATATATATTTGCAAGTGGTTGCTGGTTGTTGGCCGGTGAAATTGAGCTAGCTTAAAGAATCTGCAGTTTGTTGGCAGGCTACATGCAAAAGATGGCAACAACAAAATAGGGGTTGGGTTTTAGCCTATCACAGCTGTCACAGGGCAACAGGCAGGGTGCACCCTGTACAGGTCACCAGCCTGTCGCAGGGCTAACGAAAAGAGACATACAACCATTCACACCTATGGGCAATTTAGAATCACCGGTTACTCTAACCCCAGTAACTGCATGTCTTTGGACTGTGGGAGGAAGCTGGAGTACCCGGAGAAAACCCTCGCAAACATGGGGAAAACATGCAAACACCCCACAGGAAGGCCCGGGCCGAGGTGGATTCTAGCTGTGAGGCAGCGGTGCTAACCACCACGCCACCGTGCTGCCTGCAATAACATACCACATAAAAAACAAATCACACAAGACATGCACACACCCATAAGCACCAAACAGACATCAATAACAGTCTTCAAAGTAAAAGTTGAGCTTTACCACAAACCATACAAAAAGTGCAACTTGTACTTTGAAGGTGAACTGCCTTCTTTTCTGATTGGTGTGACTGAGGCCTGACAAGCATGTTATCACAAACCAGGTAAACCTTATTATGTTGTTGGCTTTGTCATTTTGTGCATTTTTGCACCTTAAACACGCAGCCAAATCCACCACTGTTTACACCTAAAGGCCTGACCAAGCTGCCTGCAGAGTCTTAGATAGAGAGAGGACATTTGTGCAAAATATGCCCTGATGGACAACGATCTCAATGCAGTCCACAACGTCCTAAAAGGAAAACAAAAATCCAGAAGAAATCACATTATGCCGAGACATCTCGAAATAACCGACTGCATTTTATTTGTACTGCTTTAAGTCCGTTTCATCTGCAGCAGTGCATGCAACAGGCGCTTGAAGATGTAGGATCATTTAAAGTGTGTGTCTCACTTCTGTTTTTCTCAAAAATAAACTATTTATAAAAAAGAACCTAAAAAATGTGAGGGTGGAAAGGTCATAACAGGCTGAGTTTACACCAGTGACACTCGCCTCGGCTTTACGCGTACACAAACAGCCTGTTTGTGATCACAGGGCGCAGCTCTGTTTATGAGTTAGATGGTAATGTGAGGCTGTTCTCTATAAACGTGTTATTAGAGGAAAATCTTCCTATTGATATAAGGCGTCTGTATCTCTGCTTACAGGGTGTTTCTAAAAAGCTAGTGACAGCAAATAAGCTTTAGATGTCCTGACATGTCTGAGAGCTTAACAAAATCCTCTCCTCCTCCCTGCAGAGGTCACCAGTCCAACCACACACTTTCATACCTGCAGCCAATTTAAAATCAACAACTGATGCATGGCTTTCCCCACTGTTGCAGCATCGTGCTGCCCTAATTTGAACATTTAAAGAAAAATGACTGTATGAGTATTCAGCGCCT
The DNA here is from genome assembly GCF_007364275.1 of Archocentrus centrarchus. NCBI lineage: Eukaryota > Metazoa > Chordata > Actinopteri > Cichliformes > Cichlidae > Archocentrus > Archocentrus centrarchus. The sequence continues at coordinate 36,080,723 of NC_044346.1, read as the reverse complement.
TTAAATATTCAGTACGTGTATCCTTTGCAGAAGATATCTTTTTAATGAAGGAGATTTGAATCTTTATTTCTTTCATTCTTCTCAGCGATTATGTTCAGATTGTTAATGAGTGAAGTGAAAGTATGAAGCCATTTTTTTTTTTTTAATGTTTGAGGTCATTATTTAGCTGGACAATAAATCTGTCTGTGAGGCTTTAATCTGTGTTTTATTTTATTTTATTTTGTCTGTTGATCCAGAGTCTTGAAGATGTTTCCCCTTTCATCCAAAAGGACTTTTATTGATGCTCAATTTTTGTTGTTTGTTTCTTTGTCTGTAATAGTTTTAATATTCAGAGATTCTCACTGTCACAGCTGGTCAGCTGATCTTTCCTCAGTTTTTCTCCACTAGAATCACTTTCAGCTTAGCAGGAAGCAAGACAGCCGGCCTGGTTTTTATTTTGACATTTATGTAATGAGATGATTTTCAGTGAACAGAGAAAAATATTGGTTAGTATCATTTATGTCATCTTTGCATGTTCTACCATAGTAAACACTACACAATGTCTGACAACAACAAGCACATAAGCATACCTGAAAACACAATTTGTTTATCACCTATGGTCCATATTAGTGCATACAATACGTTGACCAGATATATTGTAAAAGAGGTGATGGGAAATAATCCACACTTGTGACCTCTAAAGGATTGTATAAGGCAACTGATTTAGATCCTCAATCTCCCCAGGTTGTCCGGCCAGAACAGATGAGAGAAGACGTCAGTTACACTCATGCCACTCTTTATTCCCTTGGGATGAGGGTTATGCTTATAATGATGTTTATGTTTATAGTGAAGTTTATGGTTTCTACAAAAAAAGAGAATAAATGACAACAAGTGATCAAATAGATATATAACAATATAATCTAACAGCACAGATAAATATTCAAGTATCTACAATAAAATAACCCAGAATGGTGTAAAGAGTTATTGAATGACATGGCTTTAACTAAATAGCATACTAGAAAGGAACATTGATCCAGTGAATTCTCGCCAAATACAGAAAATTCCAAGCGTCCTTGAACGCACCATTGACTAAGATGAAATTATGGGAATTTCCAGAATTCCGATGATCTCTAAATGCATCACCGGTATTTTCGGCAACCGCAATACAAAAAAGCTAACTCTGACGCAACTAAGACTAATAAAGATTTCACAACGATAGTTATCATAATAATGAGGAATATTACAACAACAACACTCAGAATTAAACAGTGCGAACAATTATAGAGAAGAGCATTTCAACAGCGAACTGGATGCTTTTTTCGTAACTAGCCAAACAATCAAAGAGGCAAACTTACAGTCTCATGGACGCATAAACATTGAGGATACAAAACCCATGAGTGTCCCGGCAAGATAGTCCTCCGCTGAGGTGAAAGAGTAACTATTTTAGCAACTATTTGAAGGTACTGGTCCAACTAAAGGAGAGCGAACGGTGAGCTCCGAAGCGAAGTCCTGTTCCGACGTGAGGAGGAAACTATTATGGGATGGGCTGCGAGAAAACAACTATTATGGGATGGTGATGCGTTCAATGAGTCCGGAAATGAGTAAATCAGGAAACCTTGTTAACAGCCGCCCCCAACTTTGAGGATCAAAGTTGATTAAAGTCAGTCAGGTAGGTGTATCCTGTGGTAGCGAAGGAAGTCTGATGAGTTTAGCAACTGGTCTTGTGTAGTTCCTGTCCTTGACCTGAACCTGGACAGTCCGTACTCTGCCATCCACTCCAGTAAAAACAGCTGTGACTGTGCCGATCAGCCACAGGGCACGTGGAAGCTGCTGATCCACGATGAGAACAATGTCTCCTATAGCGAGGTCCTGACAGTCTTGCTGCCACTTTGAATGGCTCTGAAGAGAAGGTAAGTAATCCCGGATGAAATGGATCCAGAACTGATCCGCTAAGGCTTGACAGTGTCTCCATCTGCGGCGACTAAGAAGGTCTGTCTGAGGGTAGATGACCTGAGGTGTGGAGGAATCCAGTCGTCCCATGAGCAGCATATTGGGAGTGATTGGATCTGGGTCTGCCACATCTGTGGAAGTGTAGCCAAGTGGTTTGGAGTTGATGATACTCTCCACTTCAGTCAGGATGGTTCTCAGGACCTCTTCCATTACAATTTGAGACCCTAGGATTGTGTGCAGAGCCGATTTGATGGCTCTGATTTCATGCTCCCAAGAGCCCCCGAAATGGGGTGCATTTGGCGGGTTGAAGTGAAAATGAATTTGCTGACTGGCAAGTTGTGACTGTAGATCAGGGACAAGTAAGTCGAAGGTCTCCTTGAGTTCTGAGCTGCCTCCTTTAAAGTTTGTCCCTTGGTCAGATAGCAACTCGTGAGGTTTTCCCCGCCTGGCGATGAAACGGCGTAGGCTCATGAGAAATGAGTCAGTGTCCATACTGGCTAGCAGATCAAGGTACACTGCATGCGTTGTCAGGCACTTAAATATTATGCCCCATCGTTTCTCATTGCGTCTCCCACTCTTGATTACATAAGGTCCAAAACAATCCATTCCTGTTGAATAGAATGCTGGCTTATGTAATCTTAAACTGGTAGGTGGGAGATCAGCCATCTTTGGAATGACTGGTTTACTGCGCCATTTGCAGCATTCAGGACAGTGGTGCTGATGCTTGCGGACAGCCTCTCTGCCACGCAGGATCCAGAACTTTCTTCGCAGTTCGGCAAAAACTCTCTCTGCTCCTGGGTGGGCAAGTTTGCTGTCATAGTCTGCTATGATGAGCTTTGTTATGGGATGATGAGGATCAAGAACAATGGGGTGTAAAGTGTCTTTACTAAGTGATTCACATCTTCGTAATCTGCCTCCCACCCAGATCAACTGAGTTTCTGAGTCATATTCTGGGGCTAAAGTCAGCAGCCTGCTATTGGCAGAGACTGGATTCTGGGTGGAGAGGAGGGAGAATTCTTCTGGAAAACAGTCCCTTTGAGCTTGTCTGAGTAGAGACAGTTCTGCTTGTCTGAAGTTTTCAGCTGTAGGAATGGGGTTAATGGCCGCCCCGTGACATGCTCAAGCGGACGCCTCTAGTAGCTCTTTAAAGGTGCTGAATTGTCTGGGATCAGGCAATGGTGGATGAGAGGAAGTAGTGGTCTGGCCACAGAACTGGACTTTTCGGAGTTCAGTTAGGTCCTCAAGTGAAGAAATGTCTGGACAGAGAGGCCATGATGACTCTGGTTGTTTTAGGAAACCAGGTCCATTACTCCAGCGATTTTCACCGATGATCTGAGAGAGGGTTAGTCCACGCGTAATGTCATCAGCTGGGTTGTCACTGGAGTAGACATAGCGCCAAGAACTGTTTTCAGTTAACTCTTGGATGTCAGCAACTCTGGCACCAACGAACACCTTGTATCGGCAGGATGGAGACTGCAACCACTTCAGTACAGTAGTGGAGTCAGTCCAGTATGTGATGGATGAGACGGGTAAAGTGAGCTCTCGTTTCAATACAGAGCCAAGCTGAGCTCCAATGTGGGCAGCACAGAGCTCCAATCTTGGAATGGACTGCTGTCGAACTGGAGCAACACGAGACCTGGCAGCTAGAAAGGCTACCTGGATCTCCCCATTGCTGCCAACAGTCCGGAGGTAGGCCACAGATCCGTATGCCTTCTCTGATGCATCTGAAAAAATGTGGATGCTTTGAGTTGAGGTTGAGAGGTCTGTGTCGGGCTGGACATAGCAGCGGGGGAGGGCGATATTCGGGAGAATATAGAGTTCACTCTCCCAAGTGGTCCAAAGTTGAAGGAGGTCCTCTGGAAGATGAGGGTCGTCCTAGTCCCGCTTTTTCCCCCAGAGGCACTGCACCAAGATCTTAGCGCGTGTAGTGTAAGGAATAAGCAGTCCTAAGGGGTCATACTGTCTAGCTAAGATCCGATAGATAGTGTGCATTGTGGGCTGAGGCTGTTCGGTGTGACGGAGCTGATAGGTGATGGTATCGGATCTGCAGTGCCAATGCAGTCCCAGAGTCCGTTCTGGTGGGTCTGTTCCATCCATGGACAGCCAGAGTTCTCTGTTTTCAGATACCTGTTCAGGCGGCATGTGACTGATGAGATCTGGAACGTTGGTGGCCCACTGTCGCAGTTCAAAGCCACAAGACTGGAGGAGATCTTGCAGCTTAGTGACAAGCTGTTTGGCTTCAGATATGGAGGGAAAGCTCTGGAGAAGGTTGTCTACATAGAAGCAGTTTTGAATTGAGTGGCGAGTTACCTCTTCAGTGTTACTGTGTTCAATGATGTGCTTCTGGAGTGCAAACGTCACACAGCAGGGGCTGCAGGTGGTGCCGAAGGGGAGAACCTGCCACTGATATATATCAGGAGGTCTGCTGCGATCCATATCTCTCCAGAGGAAACGGAGAAAGGGCTGGTCCTCAGACAAAAGGCAGACTTGATGGAACATGCCTTTTATGTCGCTGCTAACTGCAATGGGATACTCTCTAAAACGAAGTAGGACGCCTAAAAGAGTAGCTCCCAAGGTTGGTCCAGGAAGGAGATGTTCATTCAAACTGGTACCTTGAAATGTGAACGCACAATTGAAGACAACACGGTCTTTGTCGTTGTGATGGACCATGTGATGTGGTATATACCATGAGTTGCAGCTTTGCTCTTGAGGTAAAGTAAGCTTTCTGATGTAGCCTGCATCAAGTAGCTTTTTGATCTCCTTGTTTTAGGAAGCTGCTTTGCTGGAGTCCTTGGTCAGGCGACTCTCAGTACCACGCAGGTGACTCATGACTGCTTCCTTTGGATCATTGATAGGGGGTAGTCCTTCTTTCCACAGCAGGGGAGTGGCATACCTTTGAACGTTGTCAACATCAACTCTGATTGTTTTCTCCTCCAGCAGTTTGATGGCTGCATTATCCTGTTTTGACCTTGTGATGAGTTTCTCATTACGATATGGGAGAATATCCATCTGCCATAGTTTTGACACATGACTGAGGAGATCAGCAGAAGGAGAAGAAGTGTTGATGAGGAGACACTGAGGAGTAGAGGACTGATGCAGCAGGACTTTAGCAGGACCTTGAAGGGTCCAGCCGAGACGGGTTCTGAGAGCTGCTGGTCCTCCTGGTGGTCCCAAATGCACAGGCTCGACTGGAGTGAGGAGGTGAGGATAGTCCGAACCAATGAGAAGCAATGGCTGAACCTGGCTGAAGGAATGGAGGGGGAGACCCCTGAGGTGACGATAAGTCTTTTGTAGGGCTTCAACTGGGTGAGAGTGTTTAGATAGTCCGAGTTCTGCTGCTGTGAATGCTCCGTTGATACGAAACCGTTTCTGAGGATGAGTTGTAGATGCTATGGAAAAGGACACTGACTTTCCTGACACTGTCTTAATGTCCTGGCGGATAGTTCTGAGCGCAAGGTTTTCACTTGGTCCATTAAGCTGGAGTTCTTGAGCAGCCTTGTGGAGAATGATTGTGCGCTCGGAACCATCATCAAGGATGGCATAGGTCTCAAGTCTCTGTTTGCCATTGTAGAGAATGATTTTAACCATCTTCAGCAAAACACAGCTACTTCTTAGAGCAGGATCTAGATAATAGGTAACTGGTTGTACCATCTCTGGGGTTGGTTCCTCTGATCTGATGGTGGTGGCAGAATTGACCTCATGCAATATTTCCAGGTGAGTCTGATTGCATTGTTGGCACTTAGCCTTGAGATAGCACTGTGCTGCTCGATGCTTTCTCCCACATCTCCAGCAACGCCTCTCAGTTTTGATCCAAGCGGCCCTTTGGTCTGTGTTGAACTTCTTGAACTCAGTACACTGATTAAAATAGTGTTGGACACTATCACAGTAAGGACAGTATTTCTTGGGTTTCTCCATTTTAGTCTCAGGTCTGAATGAGGTCAATGATGCAGATGGCTTGGGAGCTGGGTCTGAACCAAGCAGTACTGCAGTAGGACGGGCGCCTGATTTCAGTTGCTTAGGCTTGAGTCTCTGCCACTCATCCCTAGCTGGACGGGAGTGAGGTGGTTGTGAGTCATCGTCCTGGACCCTGACTTCATATTCAAGCCACTTTGAAAAGTGCACCAATGTTGGAATGGGAGTTCGGATAGGGTCAATGAACCGTTTGAACTGGGCTCTGAGGTCATGTGGCAACTTTGACAACAGGCGTGCTGTGTGTGACCCACATTCTAACTCAGTCTTCCCATCGATTCCCAGCTGCTCTAGCATCCCCACGAGAGCTCTGATTTTGAGTGTGAAGAGGCGAAACCCACGGCTATCACCACTCCGGGCTGGTGGTTCAGCTTGGACCTCATTTATGCGCTGCAGAGCTAATTTGTGAGGCTGCCCATACATCTCAGTGAGAGAAGCCATAGTCTTTGAGAAGGGAGTGGGGCTATGGCTGTAAGAGTCTGCTATGAGGAGGGCATCCTCCAGTTTGAGGTGATCAAGTGACAAGTATTTGATACTTGAATCGCTCTGTCGCGTCTTTAGGCAATATATTGTCCAATGCTATTTTGAGGCGAGCAAACTGTCGGGGGTCATCCTCAGTGAAGTAGGGAATATGAGGCTTTGGCCCTCTGTATACAGTCTCTATTGCAGGCGAAGGCACTTCTGATGGTAGCGTGTATGGCTCTACATACTGTGGGGTATTGATAAACCTTGATTCCTCAGGACAAGGATATGACACTGGAGGTGGCGGCGGAGGTAATGGCTCATTATAAGGTGGAATAGGAACAACTTCAGGCCATGGCAAGTACTCTGACTCAGATACCCTTTGACTGAAGAAGGGGCCTGGAGTGGATGTACGTTGAGAAGGATAATGTGGCAAGGGTGAAGCAACAGTGCCATCAAATTCCACAGGATGCCGTTCAGTTGGACAGGGAGGCTGAAGAGGTGTTCTCAGTGAAAGGTTGCTCAGAAGATTCTGCATTTCTTGTCTGAGTTGATTATTGCCCTCCCTTATTTCCCGAAGAGCTGATAAGACGTCTTCTGAACTGACATTCTGATTCGCTGATCTCTCTGGGGTGAGAAGTGGAGCTGGAAGTTGATCGGTGGCTCCCTCGGTGGAGTGGTCATAGAGTGTATTTGAAGGGAGCTGACATCTTGGGCGAGTAACCATGAAGTCATCAAGGTAACGAGGCTGACGAATATCACGACGAGGACGGGCCATTTTGAACAGAGGAAACTGGGGATCCGGCTCGGAGGACCATGTAAAAGAGGTGATGGGAAATAATCCACACTTGTGACCTCTAAAGGATTGTATAAGGCAACTGATTTAGATCCTCAATCTCCCCAGGTTGTCCGGCCAGAACAGATGAGAGAAGACGTCAGTTACACTCATGCCACTCTTTATTCCCTTGGGATGAGGGTTATGCTTATAATGATGTTATGTTTATAGTGAAGTTTATGGTTTCTACAAAAAAAGAGAATAAATGACAACAAGTGATCAAATAGATATATAACAATATAATCTAACAGCACAGATAAATATTCAAGTATCTACAATAAAATAACCCAGAATGGTGTAAAGAGTTATTGAATGACATGGCTTTAACTAAATAGCATACTAGAAAGGAACATTGATCCAGTGAATTCTCGCCAAATACAGAAAATTCCAAGCGTCCTTGAACGCACCATTGACTAATGAAATTATGGGAATTTCCAGAATTCCGATGGTCTCTAAATGCATCACCGGTATTTTCGGCAACCGCAATACAAAAAAGCTAACTCTGACGCAACTAAGACTAATAAAGATTTCACAACGATAGTTATCATAATAATGAGGAATATTACAACAACAACACTCAGAATTAAACAGTGCGAACAATTATAGAGAAGAGCATTTCAACAGCGAACTGGACGCTTTTTTCGTAACTAGCCAAACAATCAAAGAGGCAAACTTACAGTCTCATGGACGCATAAACATTGAGGATACAAAACCTATGAGTGTCCCGGCAAGATAGTCCTCCACTGAGGTGAAAGAGTAACTATTTTAGCAACTATTTGAAGGTACTGGTCCAACTAAAGGAGAGCGAACGGTGAGCTCCGAAGCGAAGTCCTGTTCCGACGTGAGGAGGAAACTATTATGGGATGGGCTGCGAGAAAACAACTATTATGGGATGGTGATGCGTTCAATGAGTCCGGAAATGAGTAAATCAGGAAACCTTGTTAACATATATCATTCCAGTTCCTCTAATGATTTAAATCAAGCAATTATTATAAGATATTTCTTTATTCATAAAATATATTTTATTCTAAAATGTTTCTGGATAATTAGTACTTTAGTAATAAATGTTGAATTTTGTACTTGCAGGAGTGTCTTCGTATTTAAATACTTTGTCAGTGTAGACATAAAAGTTACTAATACAGGTAGAGGCTACAGTATGTGCTTTTCCTTCATATGATGAAGAGCTGGCCTTGCACAGTGAAATGAAGATTTAAACTTCCTTCCAAAGATTTGATAGTTTGCTTTGCTTGCATCACTGTTGATTACATACATGTTGTTCAGCCTCTTTTGCGGCTCGTCCTGTGCCACAGGGCCCCACACAAACTGTACAAACTCTGTTTCTGCTTCAGTGCTCCAAGAAGTTGCAGTTCAGGTCTTCACCACTAAGAGGCACCAGATCCATGTGGACATGTTTAAATCATTTTCCAGAGCAGAGCCCCGGGATCTGCTGCATAAGTTAGAAACCTTTAACACTTCTGTGTTCAGGAATAAATAATGTTATTAATATTTCAATGTGAAACACCTGATTGGTTGGGATCCTGTTGGCTGTATTGAAGTCAGAAGTATAAACATCTATTTTAATCAACATTATGCAGTTAATACAGTACGACTGTGACTCTGTAATAGCCGGCTAACACTGTTTATCAGCCGCGGTCTGTCTTTGCGGAGTGCGTCTTTTCCCTTCTGTCAAAACAGTCAGTTGAAGGTTTTTGAACTTGAGCTGTTTAACCCGAGGGAGTTGATGCATCTACTCTCTATTTATAACACAGACAGGAGGTGTGCCGTCACACAGAGGCAAAGTGATTGGTTGGGATACTCAGAGGACTCTTTGTGTTTGTGTAAATACACAATACACATGGGAAACATAGTTGCATCTGCTCCGTGAAAACATGTTTCCATACAAACATGCACACATTGATCTATCGAAATGAAGCCTTTGGAGATTGCAGACGTGTGCATGCATGCCCTCCATGCATACAAGAAGGCAAACAAATTCACATGTATACTTTAATGATTATACATTTTCACAATGAAAGAGTTACAGCTTGCTGCTGGCACTCCCGCACTGTTCAAGTATAGATACATATTTTCAAGACGCTCTGCACAAAATTAGCCTTTTCTTCCTTAAGGGGACAAAGAAGCTCAACAAATAAACACACATCATCCTAGTGTTGTAGTACTCGAGATCGGTCTTGGTCTCAAGACCGCTTTTTGTTGGTCTTGGTCTTGTCATGGACTCCGGATTTTATTTCAAGACCAGTCAAGACCACAGCTCTGGAAATATAACTAAATTGCCAGATTACTGTCCAATTTATTTGGTAACATCTTTGCTTTTATTGGATGCAAATCGTACTGATTCAAATCCAACAAAGAGTGCGCTCCTCTGCCTCTCAAAGGAGCGCACCTCCCACACTCCGCCCGGCTAGGTCGCTGCTATTATTGTTGCTTAGGCCTGTATCATTGCACCGCAGTTTGCAATCTACCACAGAGCACGGACAGTTTCATTCACAATGTGCACGTTTGGTCTCACTATGTTCACGTGCTGCATAAATCGAAATAACAACCGCATGAACACGAAGAGAAGTAAGAGGAAAAATGAAGATCAAAGGAAAATTTCAGGCTTTCGATTCAACAAAAAAACCCAACATGAAAGGTAAATACCAACCTTCATGTATTTGATACACAAAGTGAAAATTTAATGCAAATTTTAGGGCTGCAACGATTCTTGGAGTAACGCAATTCGATTATTAAAAATCCTCGACACAAATTTGTTGCTTTGATGTTTCATTTCAACTCTGCAGCTCAGGTGTCTCCGTGTAAGCGGAGCATTTCCTCCACATTAGTTCTCCATCGCTGTCACGGATTTCCGTCATTTGGAAAAAAAACAAAAACAAAAAAACAAAAACGACCCTTTAACACGAGTGGATCGCTGAGATGTATTTCCACGCCCCCACTTCTCTGTGATGTGAGTGCGCATGTTTGAATGTGCGCGCATGTTGTGCAGAGGATGTCAGCTGTTATTTTTTCTGTATGTCAGCTGTAGCCACCAGAATAGACCTATAACCACAGTGTACTGGGGAAAGGGGGGCTGCCATTAGCACTAGCAATCGTTCGGTGCCCCCTCCACCACCATCAGTACAGAGGGGCTCCGTCAAAATGTTTTTATCAACCACCTGATCAGCAACATGAAGAACAGAGAACTTTGTAGCTGCTCCATCCACCCTGTTTGTTTCACACAGAGAAACATCTGCAGTACAGAAGTTAAAATATGCTGATGAATTGTTAAAATGAAAAATTATTTCTTATCCAATTACTTGATTAATTGACAGAGTAATCAATTGAATACTTGATTACTAAAATAATTGATGGTTGCAGCCCTACTTGTATTCAGAAAGCCATAGTCAAACATTAGTTTTCAGCACCAGCAGAGCTATGAGAGGCCTTCAAGTATAAAATAACTACAGTTACCAGCAGGATGATGTCACTTCCTGTTGTTGCATTAAAAACGTTTATGCTCACAACATGGTGGCTGATATTCAAATGTAGGAAATGCTTTTAGCAGCTGAGGAATCTGGATTATGTTTTTGTTGTGTATGTTTTTTTTTATGTGATTTCTGCAAACACATTAGTGGAAGGAAACGGCACTCTGGGACACATTAAATGCTTGATATATAAATGTAACTTTTCTGGATTATATGCAAAAATGATCATTCTATCGATCTAATAAGGCCTGATTTAGAGTTCTGCATTGATCCTTTGTGTATAACTGAAAATCCTCTCTGAACCAAACCTGACATGCACCTCGAGAAATGTAACTACACGTCCAAAAAAACTGATTGCTGCTTTCCAGTTACATCTTAGGCCCCATTACTCAATTAACAAGTGGGAGCGGCATTTAGCTGTTAGCATTAGCTTACTAATTAGCATTAGTGTTAACGCTGGGGTGAGAAATATTTCTTGCTAGAACCCTGAAGTTACCATGGCCACCACCAATGGTAACGGCAGAGAAGTAAGTAAGTTGTTTCTCCGCCATTAGTACATTGAGCTAGTGGTGGGCAGATCGATCCTAATATCGATAATATGGATGCCAACGATGGTATTGGTATTGATCAATATCAGTGTAATGAGATCGATACTTTGGCTTCAGTTTCTCTCCTGTATGCAGTGCTGCGGTTTCATCAAAGATGCAGGCTGACTGTCTAAGTGTCGCTCCTGTCACAGCACAGAGCACTTTGCTCCTCCCCTCCCCACAGTGTTTTGTTATACTGTCATGTGACGCATAACATATTTTAATTGGGAAAATAAAAAGGATTTTGCTATTAAACATTTAAAGCAAATTTAAATTTAAATTTGTAGAATATTAGTGAACGAAGGAACATTTTTTATTAAATTTTTTTATAATACTTTCTGAACAATCTACCTGGAAAAAAGTTTGCATTTGTTCTTGAGTGATGATTTTGTACACTTAATTTATGAAGAAAAAAAAATTCCAGACGTCATTGTATGGGGAAAACTGTTTTGTTCTATTGTTTCAGAACAATAACTTTTATTTTGATAAAGTATTTTCTACTTTCTACATATAAACTTTGCCCAGTTCTATCCTGGGTTTTAACTAATTAATGATCCAAAGGAAAAAAATCTCAAACCAGTTAAACTTCATGGAAATTTTTCATAATTATTAAAAAGTATTGGTATCAGTATCGGTGATAATGGCCCTGTCTTTACTTGGCATAGGATCGATACCAAATCTTGAAGTATCGCACACAACTACATTGAGTAGCATACACCAGGAGTGATTGACAGTGCTAAGACCCTCCTCCTGGCTCTGATTGGTTGTTTTTGACTGGGAGCGGTTCAGGGAGGAGGTGGAGGAGCTCCATTTTCTTCGCAGATTATCGGTCTCATACTGTCGTGACGTGACAGTTTTAACAAATATGTAAAAAACAGATTTTTTATAAAACTTACATCCTGCAGCTTTAATCTGTATAAGATTAAAGGCTTTAGTTCTTACTGTTGATGAGTGTTTGCCATTTTTTCAGTTTTACGCATTTAGCTATGTGGTTTTAAAAAAGCACCCATTTTTACAAAGATTGTTGGTTTAAAATCAACACAACTTTATGCATTGTTTATGAAAGGCAGAGAAAAGTTAAGACTATTGTGATGAACTGTGAATAATTGTTTTACATTCTGTGATAAATGATGGAAGTCACCCAGGAGTATTAAATAAAGATGGTTATATTTATTTGAGCTGTGAGTGTTTAATATCAGGATGATTTTATGGGAATGTGGATCTTTCAGATCAATTTGAAAAGTGATTTTGATCATGTTTCACATTTTATTGGGTCATGTAGCATCAGGCACTGGTCTTGGTCTTCTCTCGGTCTTGGTCTCGACTGGTCTTGGACCCTAAAAGTCTTGGCCTTGTCTCGGTCTCGATACACTCTGGTCTTGGTCTTGTCTCGGTCTCGGGTTAGGTGGTCTTGACTACAACACTACATCATCTTAATACAAATGTCCCAAATGACACTTCAAGCACTATGTAAACAGATAATCACTGAGAGAACTATCTCAATTTTCTTTCATTTTACAGTGAGCTTAAAGAAGTGGCAGACAGGTAGTGAGAATTGAACACATTTAAGCACCAACAGCTGCCCACATGAGAAACAGAAACAGAAATAGTGGTGCTTTGTATTGTGGTCATTTTCACACCTACCTACAGTGAGGCCAAACATGAGCGACTGCAACCTCACAAAGGAAAATAACACATGCATCAGCCTTTAAGTGGAAATGATGGTCAAAGTGTTTACACTGACCAAGTTGTAGAAATAAACTATAAACTACATGTAAGTGAAACATCAGTTGTTTTGTAAATGTCACAGTCAACCATCACTCACCATATCAAGACTTTTTTGAATCCTAAAGCTCAGCAAAATTTTAACATAATGCTGGCACTCACTGAAGATGAAGGTGAAGGTCTGTGGGTGCAGGAGAACATATGACGTTTTTCCACACTTCTTTAACATATTAAATATATGGAGGAAAGAATGCAGCCCACTCAGTCATTCAACTGAGTCACAAAATCATCAGGCATGGTTCTGATGCACCTAAATTCAATGCAAGCATAAGCTTCTGGTATAATATTGATAATGTAAATTTAATTTATATGCTGCAGTCATCACAGTGAAAGGCATGATTCTGCAAGCTGCTGTGCATTATTGTGACATCTTTGTCTGCATTTGGGGCCTGTGAGTCAAACTTGATCATAGCTAACTTTCAGTCTTTCAGTTTCCCGTCTATCAACACACTCATTCAGGTGGATCATATAAATTTTAATAGAAACACAAACCAAGAGACACATTTTTATAGCATGCAAACATGCAGTCTCTTGTTTTAGTGAAAATAATGATGACTGTATAATACAAACATTTTACACTGAGAAAACACATTAACATATTTCAGAAAAGTTGGGCCATGTTCACCGCTGTGTAGCACATTTCAAACCTTAAACCAAATGAAGCAAACACACCAGCATTGATGTTGTTTTTATAAATGCTTTATTGGCAGATTTGTTTGGCTTAGAATGCATGAATCCAGAATCAATATATTTGTGAGTAATACATGAGGCAGGAATGGTTGCACAGGATAAATACAGTTAAGCAAAAGAATTAAAAGCATCACCGTAAAAGGAAGCCACTGCTGAAAATGCATGCATCACAAAGTCTTCCTGTGTCTTACTCCGATTCCCGGCCTGAATGATTTGCCATCTTTCTCACCAGTTTCTCCAATAAGGATACCATTTCTGGTGTGAAAGACTTTGGCCAAAGAGGAACTCATGGGAGAGGGGACGTACTCCTCACAGGAGTCACCACCAAGACTTGGTGCACACTCCACTTTCCAGGAAAAGAAGACAGTACCATGATTTAGCATGCAGCTGTAATTCTGCCACCCTCTACGCAGTTTAACCAAACACCCACCCAGATGATCACTGTTCCAGTAACTATCCTCATCATAAACATCAACCTCCAGTTTGTCTTTCATGTTAAGTGTGATGGGTCCAAACTCAAATACCTCTGACCATCTGGGATTATCATCATTTGCTATAATGTCAGTGTGCTTTATCTGGTCACCATATTTAACTAGTACTGATCCATCTGTTTGTGTAGTTGTGTCACCATACAGATTCTTTGCATAAATATTGAACACCTTTAATGTTGCAAGACCTCTCCCAGCAGGACAGCAGTTTGAATTGACGTTTTGATTACCATTGCAGACACAAGCACAAGGATCTCTCCTGCTGGATCTGTGCCCAATCTTACAGGACTCTGAGCATTGTTTCATCAGTGCATTTTTCTTGATGTACTTCTCCACCTCTCGCTTCAGTCCAGCTCTGGCACGATGACTGCTTGGCAGAATCATGTGCATTGGCTTTATGTTGTATTGAATCACATCAGGTGTGTATTTCAGAGAGCTGATCCAGTCATTATAGAGAGAGGGGTTTGATTGCTCTTGAAAGAGGATATCAGCTCCATTAATGTGTCCACCAGTGATCTCTGTGTATCGCTCACTAAATGCACTGCTGAAACTTTGCCCAGAGTTCAACTTTTTTCTCATTTCGTTACAGTGATTGTTCATGGCCTTAATGGTGGCAGTACTCGCAAAGCTAACTGAGGCCTCCACTGAGAGGCAGTCCTTGACATCTGTTGCTGACAGGCCGTTCATGGATGCTTCGCAGGTCTTGATGGAAGTGATGGCCTTCATTTCCCCTCCGAGATACACTTGTGTGATGAAATGAGTACCATATGTCTCAACCAAATGGCGGTATGAATGCTCTGTCGTACTTGAATAAGAAGGAAGGGAGTTCACAACTGATTCAAAGTTGTGACTCAGTGGAGGATTGGCTGCCAGTCTGTAACTGTAAAGCATAGAAATTTTTTTTTTAAAGGTATACAATAATAAAGTAAAGTAATAATATTTCACTGAGATGGTAAAATACTGTTGAAGTTTTTCTCTGTCAGTAAATAATTATCACATCTGAAATGAAAATGAACATTAGGATATATAATTGTTAGCTTTAGAGAGACGATGAATTCTGTCCAAATACTCACCCGTAGAATTTACAGTTGATAGAATGGCGAAAGAAGCTGTAATGATCTTGTTTTGACTTTTGCATGCCAAAGCTAGAAGCTTTGGAGTGGGAACCACCAAAACCAATCCCAAGCCCAACGCCACCAGAAACAGGAATTTCAAGGCCAACCTTCCAGTCATTGGACACAGATGATGTGGAATCATTAGCAAGTGTTTCAGCAGAATCATAGAGTGTACTGGAGACTGATAAACTGCACTTGGGGAGGGTTCTCCAGTCCAGCATTGCAACAGGGACCTTCTGCTTTTCCTGATTCATGTAGCTGTTTCTGTACATCCTGCAGGTGCCGTCCCGAAGCTTCCACGTCTCAGTGTCGATGACATAGGCACCTTTTCTCTCCATCGTCACAATGTCGAAGCCTTCTCCACCCAGATTGTAACCAGGGACAAAGTGAGCCTTTTCACACTCCTGCGGTGTACCAATGAAGCTTACCCTGGATGGGAGGCACAGAGGACTCCATGCCCAGCAGAGGAGCAGGAGGTGCCACAGCCTTGCCATCTGTATGAAGGGAAATAAAGAACAACAGAAGGAGAAATAATGAGAGGCCATAAAATCTGTTATATTACTGGAAAATTCAAAGTCATGAAAATAGTCAAATCTATGAGTATAGCAAAATGAAGGTGTTGGGCATCTTACCCTGAGCGTAAACAGCAGGTTCTGTTTAATGCCTCAAAATGTACGCCCTAAGATACCAGCGTCCAGTCGGTGGAGTCTTGAAAGCGTATTTAAATTAGGTTTTAGCAAATTTCTGAAAGTGTTTACATTGAATCAGTTTTGTTCACACATTTTCACACACTCCCCACCCTGCACATGCTAAAACAGGGCGTTGATGACAACTAGTTAAACTTCTGCAAAGAACCAGAATTATGAAGCTGAATTTTTAAAGAACATTAAATGAATACAACCACTGCATTGTTGACCTAAAGGCCAAATAAAAGAGTTTTCACAACGTATACATATATTTTGGAATATTATCATATCAAAATTGTCCTTGAAATAAAATAAAATTCCCCACTAGCCCTGAAGGCGGTCTTTGTTTTTCCTTCAAGCTCAGGCCCTCTACCAGAAGCCTGGAAGCTTGAGGGTCCTGTGCAGGATCTTTGCTGTTCCCAGGACTGTGCAAATGGAATAGACAACAGGTGGAAATTATTGGCAATTAGCAAGACACACTCAATAAAGGAGTTGTTCTGCAGGTGGGGACCACAGACCACTTCTCAGTACCTATGCTTTCTGGCTGATATTTTGGTCACTTTTGAAAGTTGGTGGTGCTTTCACACTCGTGGTAGCATGAGACGGACTCTACAACCCACACAAGTGGGTCAGGTAGTGCAGCTCATCCAAGATTGCACATCAATGCGAGCTGTGGCAACAAGGTTTGCTGCGTCAGTCAGCGTAGTGTCCAGAGGCTGGAGGCACTACCGGGAGACAGGCCAGTACACCAGGAGACGTGAAGGAGGCCATAGGAGGGCAACAACCCAGCAGCAGGACCGCTACCTCCGCCTTTGTGCTAGGAGGAACAGGAGGAGCACTGCCAGAGCCCTGCAAAATGACCTCCAGCAGGCCACAAATGTGCATGTGTCTGCACAAACGGTTAGAAACCTACTCCATGAGGATGGTATGAGGGCCTGATGTCCACAGATGGGGGTTGTACTCACAGCCCAAGGACACTTGGCATTTGCCAGAGAACACCAGGATTGGCAAATTCGCCACTGGCGCCCTGTGCTCTTCACAGATGAAAGCAGGTTCACACTGAGCACATGTGACAGACGTGACAGAGTCTGGAGACGCCGTGGAGAGCGATCTGCTGCCTGCAACCTTCAGCATGACCGGTTTGGCAGTGGGTCAGTAATGGTATGGGGTGGCATTTCTTTGGAGGGCCGCACAGCCCTCCATGTGCTCGGCAGAGGTAGCATGACTACCATTAGGTACCGAGATGAGATCCTCAGACCCCTTGTAAGACCATATACTGGTGCGGTTGGCCCTGGGTTCCTCCTAATGCAGGACAATGCTAGACCTCATGTAGCTGGAGTGTGTCAGCAGTTCCTGCAAGATGAAGTCATTGAAGCTATGGACTGGCCCGCCCGTTCCCCAGACATGAATCCAATTGAGCACATCTGGGACATAATGTCTCGCTCCATCCACCAACGTCACGTTGCACCACAGACTGTCCAGGAGTTGGCGGATGCTTTTCCAGGTCTGGGAGGAGATCCCTCAGGAGACCATCTGCCACCTCATCAGGAGCGTGCCCAGGCATTGTTGGAAGGTCATACAGGCACGTGGAGGCCACACACAATACTGAGCCTCATTTTGACTTGTTTTAAGGATATTACACCAAAGTTGGATCAGCCTGTAGTGTGTTTTTCCACTTTAATTTTGTATGTGACTCCAAATCCAGGCCTCTAATAAATTTGATTTCATTGATGAATTTTGTGTGATTTTGTTGTCAGCACATTCAACTTTGTACAGAGCAAATTATTCAATGAGAATATTTCATTCATTCAGATCTAGGATGTGTTATTTGAGTGTTCCCTTTATTTTTTTGAGCAGTGTATTTTGCTCCTCTCGTGTTTCTGTGTCTTTCTGCCCATTCCTTTCTGGGCCCCCCTCCTGTACTGAGCCACATGCCTGCCCATCTTAGCTGCTATGATGTCTGACAGCAGCTTCCATGTTGCGCTGAGGCAGCTTGTTGTACTTCTTAGGTACTTCTTCATGACACCTTTCTGCAGCTCTGATAGCTGGCTAACTTCCCTCCATGCTGCCTTGATTTGGGCCTTAAGTCTTCTTCTCAATGGAGGGTACTGCTCCGTGTGGCTGTAGATCTTATATCCAAGCATCTCA
This sequence comes from Archocentrus centrarchus, assembly GCF_007364275.1. Classification (NCBI taxonomy): domain Eukaryota; kingdom Metazoa; phylum Chordata; class Actinopteri; order Cichliformes; family Cichlidae; genus Archocentrus; species Archocentrus centrarchus. Next base: position 36,062,547 of record NC_044346.1, on the reverse strand, counting down.
TGGATCACAGCTGCCATGGTATAGATCAGCTTGTTGCTTTTCAGTGATGGTTGCAGTAGGGCTTGTCCATACTGCAGCAATCACATCTTCTAGTAGATTTATGACAGTGCTATACTCTAAAGCAGGGGTATTGAAGTCAAATTTAAAGAGGTCCAGTCCAACAAAATTTCATGAGGCCAAGGTCCGGAAGTCCAACTATTTAATGTGATATATATATATATATATATATATATATATATATATATATATATATATATATATAGGTTTTGTTAGTTTTCAGAGCATTAGTTTTTATATCTGGTTTCATGCTTAGTTTTAGTTTCATTTTCGTCAGTTTTTCATACTTTGTCAGGTGCAAGAGTGACTATTGAGTAATAATAACTCGACAAAACATACCGTTTAAAAAATTGCATTCAACAACCAACTGTTCACAAAATAGCAGCATTATGTGTTTAATGTGTGTAATATTAAGGAAACACATGAACATTAACAAGAAAAACATGAACTCCAAAACTCAATAAACTCTCCAACAAACTTCAGAACACGAGGTGTAAAACATCAGAACACAGCGAATGTTGGACAAAAACAACCTGAACTCTTTGAAGGAATCAAAGCTCAAATCCAGCTGCATCCTGATGTTCTCACCACATGAAGCTGCTTCTGTTTTGGAGCTGCTCGGAGAGCTAGCTTTGCAGCCTCTGTACACAACCTACTTAAGTGGCCAACCATTTATGCTTGTGTACGTGGATTGTGTGTGTTAATTACCTTGCGGTTGCGTGTTGGTGTTTTATATGCGGTGCCGGCTGGGACTTTTTTGGTCTTCGCTCTTTGTGCTCAGTTTTTTGGCTGCAAACATATTTGTCCCTGTTTGTCCACTTTCTTCATTTCCTCACATCCGTTCCGATAGTTCCAGCAGTCTCCCTCCAGGAATTTGCTGACATTTGTGAGTCCTTATATTGATGCTTTGATTATTATTCCTGATTGTTATTCTCTGACTGATGACTTCAAACATTGCAGCAAAAACTAGCCAGCAATGCACAAGGACTGAACAGGTTAATCACAACCTTGTGGGCTGTGTGGACCCCACATGTAGTTCGATTTCTCCGGAGGCGCACGTCAGGTTACATTGAAGGATCAGTGCGGTTTCTCGGCAGACCGCTGCCATTACTTTGCGGACCGATGTGGTGAGCACGCACACGCGTACACACAGTTGCCTGATGGCGCTCCCAGCTTAAACTGGTAGAGCAAAAAAAACGATTTCATATGAATCCACAAGGGTTTTTTAATAAAATTACGAAAACAAAGGTCATTTTATCTATAATTTCTCTTAGTTTTAGTTAGTAAACTCACAATATTGTTTTTTGCTTTTAATTATAGATTTTATTTATTTCAGTTAATGAAAATGTTTTTTTCAGTTTCAGTTTTCATTATTTAGTTCGTTTTCGTTAACTATAATAACCCTGTTTGTTACAAAGTTTACCAGCCGGCAGGATCCAGCTTGGTGGTATCATGTGGTATAGCTAAACTCGCATGCAATTGGTCAGTGGGTTTCCTTGGACGCTTCACTACTACCGTAAGGACTGTAAAAGCTGCGCCGGTAAACCAGAAAGTGCTCAACAAGATTTTAATTAAGTGGTTATTTCTGTTTTGGTATTAGGTTCGGGTCCGCTTGAGACATCATTTCGGTCCGGATCCGGACCGAGGTCCGCCTATTGGTGATGGCTGCTCTAAAGCTTATATTTTCTTTACCACACAGTACCATAAAAATTACAGTAAAAAGCTGTTGTTGTAAATTACAGTGTGCAAACCATAAATGAAGAGTTCAATTCTGGAAAAAAGAAGATTAATAGCTTAAACAGAGATGAGCATTGCCATTGTTTGACTTACTGTGAGTTATGTTTGACTGCAGGAAAAATATAGAATATCACAAATTTCATTATATGTTTACATATGATGGCAAATAAAGTCTTCTGATCTAGAAGCAGTTATTCTCAAAGAGGCCCCAGTATCTCTAAATAGAATACACAAAAAATGAAGAGACAGATGAAATGTTTTTTGTTCTAATAATGCCCTGAAATTAAAAAACAGTTATTATAAGAAATAGATGCATGCGAGAATTCACACAAGCACTTCACACCTCGCCCTTACAAATTCATAAAGACCCTGTTTACATTCGCATATATGTAATGTTTTACGAATGTGTTGCACAGTTCAAGTCTTTTGCAGAAGTTTTCATCTGCTTTTTCTATTTTATGTAAAAAAAAAAAAAAAAAAACTAACGGTCTCTGATAGTGATCAGACTGTGGACCTTACAGGGAATCCACTTCAGTAACATGTTTGTTTGTTTTCCCTATGTGTAAAGTGTCGAAATATGAAATAATGTTGTTTAAAACGTACTTTAACAAGGGGCATTTAATTAAAACCAAAGAGACAAATTTATGTCAAATTTATGCTAATTTCATACATGTTGAGAATGCTATATGGGGCAGGGGTGAAATGTAACTAAGCAGATTTATTCCAGAATAATTCAGAGGTATTTGACTTGAGTATTTTATTTTCCAGCCACTTCATACTTTATGAAGTATTTTCTTAATGAGAAAGCATATAAAACACTTATGTACCTCTGATATAACTCATTTTTGACTGGTTATTAAAAGAACTGTTTAATTAGTAAAGACTTTACAAACATATTTCAGAACTTGCAATAATACTTAAAATAATAATAATATTAATATAACATTTGTCTGCTGTAATAGAAAAATCTCATTACTATAGGATGCTGTGTGATAAGAATATGCACACAGCAATAACTGGCTATAAGGTTTTAACCCCCCAAGACCAAACATCTTCTTATGGGGACATCACAGTTTTACTTTTATAGACTTTAGACTTCATTCTGCTTAATAAAGTGTTTTATACTTTGTCAAACAATGATGACTTCATTATGTTATTTTAAAAAAAGCACTGCCCCCATATAATGATGTACTTAAAAAAAAACTGTCTTCAAAGATGATGCTTAGTTTGTATATGCATCAGGTTCAACCAATCACAAATAGCTAAGAGAAATTAAAAATGTATTCCAACCAAGAATCTGAGTCTTAGGAGACTGAAGATTTTTTTTTTTTGATCAAATATGATGGACTGTACAACAATTTGCCTCAGTTGTGTTTATTGCTCATTTACATTTGTCCGTTATTTGGAATATCATTCAGGTTTTTTTCTTTACTATGCTGCAAAAAAGTAAATAATATTTGTGAATAATTGTTGTCTTTCTCTCTGTGTTGGCCCTGTCACAGGATGGATGAACGGATGGACGGATGTTTTATAAAACAATTCTCAGTTATCACCTCAGTAAGTTTTCAGTAATTCAAAATTAATAAATACATGAACACATAAAGAAATAAATGTTGTACAAAACCATAAAGTCATATGCACAACAACTTCAAAATATACTAATAATGATGGCCTCCCGCACAGCACAGCTCCAGAATGGCTGTAGACAAACAGAAATGAGCACAAGGAACTCAGTCGGACTCCAAAGTTCCCAAATCTCAATCCAACTGACAGTCCAGCCCCTAAATTTGTTGGACTCACCCAGATCACCCGAAGGATGTGCTGCCATCATCCTGGTGCCAGGTCTCCTGTCTGTGTCATGGTCAGCTGGCATGGCAACAAGGACCTTAGTAATATTTGGCAGGTGGTTAAATTGTTGAGACTAATTTTTGGGCTTTTAACATCTTGCAGGATCTTTCTTATTCACTCAAAGCTTTGGCACATAAAGGCACACTGGGCCTTCAGCTTTGTTGCTTAAATAATTTGCACAGTCTGAAGATCTAAAAATAATTCATATTCTGTACTTTTCTACAGACTGGTACTTCCTCAAATCCTAAGTTATCAAATGAATTCCTCTAAGATATAATCTTTTCATTCAGGATCATCACTGCTCTTCATAAATGCTGTTGCCATTTTTCTTTTTTTACTATCCAGCTACAACACATATACACACGGTCAGAATCATATTCTTAGTTTAGTGGGTGTCCAGTGGATGGTGCTGTTGACATAAATTTGCACTTTCTGCTGATCTCATTTCTCAGTTATGGGACAGGCATTACACGGCTGGTTTTAGTCATAGTTATTTGTTTTGTGTGGGGGTGGGGGTGTGTGTGTGTGTGTGTGTGTGTGTGGGGGGGGGGGGGTAATTTTTTTCTTTTCTTTAGAAAAATAAAGTTATTCCGGCAGCACTTTGGCGTGGTGGTTAGCACTGCTGCCTCACAGCTGGAATAACATCTAGAAGGTCTGGGTTTGATTCCACCTTGGCCCAGACCTCTCGCTGTGTGTTTGCATGTTCTCCTTGTGTCTGCGTGGGTTTACTCTGGTTACTCCGGTTTCCTCCCACAGTCCAAAGACATGAAGGTAGGTTAATAGGTCACTCTAAATTGCCCATAGATGTGAATGTGAGTGTGTATGGTTGTCTGTCTGTCTGACAGACAACATGCAGCTTTCTGGATGCACCCCATCTGAAAGTCAAAGATGATTACCAGTCAAAAAGCAGCTGAAATAACAACAGATAAAAAGCAGAATACCCACATAAGATACGATGAAGGGCCACAATTCAATTATAATTCAAACCTGATCTGTCCACAGACTTCATTATGCTTATAGTCACACTTAAGAACGAGGTTTTCCAATCTTAAACATGGATTTCACAATTATTGTCATGTATTGAGTGCTCCTAATACTGTGAGATGTTACTGTATTAAGGTTTAGGTTTTATGTGGTTAATATAAAATACAGACAACAGACACTCTCTCCTTAAAAGTGAAAGCAAAATCTTTCATCTCCACATTACATGAAAACCACAAAATGACAAAAAAATTTTAAAAGACAGACACATGTTGTCTTTGCTGATGATTTATTGCTGGATTTTGAAAGAAACAAGAACGATGCACAGAAATTACAAATGATAGTTCTAACCTAGAATTATTGTTAGATTATAGTTTTAGTTTCTCACAAAAGCATATTTGGATTGAAATTATTATTTTTGTGTGCAAAAGCAAGATAAAATGTGATAATAAGCAACTGGTTATTCAGGATAAAATCAAATCCTTATTCTCTCATCAGCCTGTCTCACATTAACAACAGCTCACTTTGCACTGACTAATCATAGTTTCTGCCCAATTTTCCAAGAAGGACCCTGTTTCTCGAGCGTAAGACCTCGGCCAAAGAGGAGCTCATGGGAGAGGGGATGTATTCCTGACAGTGATTACCACCAAGACCTGGTGCACATGTAGGAAAAGAATAACCTACCGTGATTCAGCTTTTACTCACCTCCTCACGCCGGTCCCACTTGTCACCATATAGACCCTCTGCATAAAGTTTGAGCACCTTAAATGTTGAAAGACCTTTCCCAGCAGGCCAGCAGTTTGTCTTCACATTCTGGTAACTGTTGCAGACACAAGCACAAGGATCTCTTATGACGTCTTACGGGTCGCGGGACCTATGACAGCATCATAAGCAGAGAAACCCAGACCTCCCTCTCCCTAGCCACCTCCTCCAGCTCATCCGGGAGAACCCCAAGGTGTTCCCAGGCCAGCCGAGAGATATAATCTCTCCAGGGTTGTCATGGTTCTGGGCTGGTGGCCCAGTGTTTTTTGTTATTGTCCTCAGTTTGTTATTTCTAGTTCCTTGTGTTTCCATGTGTCAGGTCTGCGTCCTTGTTTCCTCGTTTGACTTCCTGTTTTATTTTGATAGTCATTTGGTCTCCGTCTGTCATGTTCAGTTTTGCTTCCCTTGGTCTTGTCACTGTGATTGGTTTTTCCTGTGTTTCCCAGCTGTTCCCACTCCCCTCGTTATCCTGTGCATTTAAGTCCCATGTTTTCTCTGCCTGTTGTCGCGTCGTCGTCATTCGCTCCCCTGCTGTGTCCCTTCTTTGTTTCTCTGTAGTTCTTATATTTCAGTTCTGGTGATCTTCCTGTTTTGCTGCATTTGCCCCTGTTTCCGTTCTGCACTCACCCAAATAAAGACTTAATATTCATCTTACCTCGTCTGCGCTGGGTTCCACTTCCTGCCTGCCACACAGCCGTTCCATTACAAGGGTGTCCTGGGTCTACCCCGGAGCCTCCTCCCAGTAGGACATGCCTGGAACACCTTACCCAAGAGGTGCCCAGAAGGCATCCTAGTTGGATGTCCGAACCACCTCAACTGGATCCTTTTGATGTGGAGGAGCCCCTCCCAAATGGATGCGCTCTTCACCCTAATTGTTACTGTTTTGTTATATTTCATTTGTTCCCCTTGTGTATTCCTAGGTAGTTCCCATTGCTTTATACCTTAATGATACCTTTATACCTTTTCCCTCCTGCTCTCTGACTGGGACGGTCACATTCTATCTCTCTCCTGCCTTCCTGCCCTCCCCCATCTCTCCTGCTTGCTGCTTGCCTAAGAGCATCTCTTACACACTGACCGAATAAGAATAAGATTAAGAAGCAACGTGGATTTGGCAAACTGGACCCTCAACACCATTGATTGAATTTTCTCCGCTATGAGATCGGGAAAAGGGGAGCCTGCGTGTCCGAGTGGAACAGACATGGTCGGCTACGTCATCGATTCTTGGAGCTCGTGGAGACCTGTGTGCCTTTCAGCTCTGGAGGTTGAGGATGTGGAAGAAGTCTACATATTCGGCTACTTGGTAACGGGATCTCTTCTGTTTGGGCTTGGAGGATACCTGATTTACCGGGAAATTAAGAAAATCTGGGCAGCAGTTCGACATTTGCCGAGGCGGAATAACCAGATGGATGGGCTGTGCAGAGCCGTACAGACTCAGACTCAAAGCCTGTTGGACCTGAGCCGCAAGTTGGATGCGTAGTCCAGCTGAGTACGTGCTCGCAGGTGAAAGGGATTAGATCTGGAGATAAAGTTTGGTTCCTGCATGGCGAGGATGGTAACTAATGAATGTGGATTACTGGATTTTACTGAATGGGTTCCCCAGTGAAACTGAAGGCTGTTGGAAAAAAACAAGCAGCCTGTTCCAAAACAACATCTCCATTATCAGGAATTCGGCTCTCTAGCCGGCCTTGAGGCTGGTAATCGTATCTCTCTGGACAATGTGTGATGGTCGCTCTTCCCCTCTGCCCTCTCTGTGATTTCTGTGAGCTGGATCTAGTGTATCACGGCCGCAGATGAACTTCCATCACTATCAGCGAACTGTTTTGGCTAGGAGGTGGCACCTGGCTCCACAATGCCCTGACCCTCTCGTCTCCATCTGCATTCCCCCCCACCCTACCATATTGCTATCCTGGCTTTAAATGTACAAATATGCTTTGCTAAGGTGGTTTGCGAAGGTATTTTTTTAACCTAACTACCCCATGATGTGTGTTTGTTTCCTTTTTCTGGAGACTGATTGCTGGTGGCGCCCCTAGTGGCTGTGGCTGCAGACACCCATCTCCCTATGTTAGTCTCGTCTGTCCTCCTCTTGGATGGTTGTTCTGAACGAATTCCGTTGTATGTATGATGATTAATTTTGTTGTATGTATAATGACAATAAAGTTCTATTCTATTCTATTCTATTCTTAGTTCTCCCTGTGTTCCATCCCATAGTGTTTTCCCTCTGTATTAAGTTTCCTTTGTTTATTTTTTGCAGTCTGTCTTTCTGTGTTGTGTCTAGTCTGCATCCTCTTTATGTGGTGTCAAGTTTGCATTTGTGTATCCGTCTTCTCACTTCCTGTTTTATTATGATATGCCAGGGGTAGGGAACTCCAGGCCTCGAGAGCCGGTGTCCTGCAGGTTTTAGATGTGTCCCTGATCCAGCACACCTGAATCACATATAGAAGTCATTAGCAGGAGTCTGGAGAACTTGACTGCAGACTGAGGAGGTAATTCAGTCATTTGAGTCAGGTGTGCTGGATCAGGGACACATCTAAAACCTGCAGGACACCGGCTCTCGAGGCCTGGAGTTCCCTACCCCTGCGATATGCCATCTCTTGTGCTTTGTGTTTTGATTTAATTCCCTGAGTCGTGTTGATGACATTATGTTCAGTTCTATACAATTAATATTAAATAAAAATGTAAAAAAAAAAAAAAGAAATTAAAGCTGCAAGTGGTGATGATCAGGCACTCGCACCCGACGAGCGTTGACCCATGGCATGTTCGAGCTGTGCCGTGCTTGGAGGCTGTTGCTGACGGGAGATTTGCGGGCTCACCTTGATGCTGTCAGCCCAGCAGGTTACCCGTACCTCACATCGTTCGGCTGCCGAACGTCTCCCACGTCCACTAGGTGGTGTCGGTGAGCACCCACTAATTAAAGTGTTATGAGGTTGTATGTAGTGCCCTCACCCATCAATGAGATTGTAATGATCATAGGATGATGATCATCAGTGTACTGCTGATTTCCTGTCGCCAGTAGGTGGCGTTATGAGTGTGATACAAAGCTGGTAGTTGGGTGTGTCCTGACTCACTCACCCTGTCATGAATCATGTGAAGTTTGGGACAGATTGGACAATGTATATTTGAGTTGTGGCAATTTGGTGACCTGTGGTATATGATTGAATTCCTAAATTCAGTGGGTTGCCATGGCAACACCCTTGGAGATTCTATAAAACCTTGAATAACTTTTGATGGGCTACTTGTGTAGATGATCTGGAGCCATTTTGGTGTCAGTGGGTGAAATGCCCTAGGACGAGTTGATTCAAATAGCAGGCGTGAAAATGGCAAAAATTGACACCTTCAATTGAAGATGACCTCAAATACCCCTTTTGGACCAATACCCCAAAACCTGTAGGGTTTGGGGTATTGGTCCAAAAGACTTTTTTGTACATTTTATAATGTTACATGAGCCTGCACAATTTCATGTATGTAGATAAAATGCAGCTCCGGGGCTACTCAAAAAAACCTGATATTTCATCATATTTCCAGGTCCCACTAGATGGCGCTCTAATGTTTAAGGACTTTATGCATATCATTGTGTTGAGGGTAGAAGGCTTATCAAACCACTGAAGTTTGAGGCAGATTGGGCAATGTGGCTTTGAATTACAGCCCTTTTTGTCTTCTTGGCGAAACATTGACCTTTGCCATCCAGCCAGGGTCACGCCCTTTGGCAACAACTCACAGTTTTGAAAACAGTCTAAGCCCAACTGCTTAAGGCTTTACAGGGGAAATTTGAGATGGTTCTGCTCAACCACCTTGGAGCTGTACCTCAAAGTGTAAAACATGACATTTCCTGTTCCCATTATGTGGCGCTGCGACTGTTATTAAATATTGTCATATGTATGTGTTCAGGAGTGGATTGTCATCCCACTGAAGTAGTTTGATCCATATTGGATTATGTAGGTATGAATGAGAGCCAATCAAAATTTCCTGGCGAATATTCAAAGTTCACGGGGGCATAATGGCCACGCCCCCTTGGTAAAAAGTCAGCATTTTTTAAAATTTAGATTCCCTTGGGGTGTAGATTAGAAACCAAATATGAAATTGATAACATCTAAAACCTCTGAGTTATTAGAAAAAGTCTGAGGGGTGCAAATCGCCAAATTTGCATAGTTAATTCAAAATGGCTGACTTCCTGTTAGGTTTAGGGCATTGAGAAGAAGAAGAAGAAGAAGAAACAGCCTTTATTGTCCCACAGAGGGGAAATTTGGGTGTAACAGCAGCCGCAGTTATTATAAATATAAATAAAGATATAATAATTCACACTATTAAGAAAAGAATATATATAAAATCAACAAACAATATTAACCTTAATACTACTAATAATAACACTATATACAATGTACATGATGTGCCTGTGTGTTGAACCTTAACAGGCCGGACTATTTACAGTATATTATATATTATCCTACATTGTGTAGGCTATTGTGGTTTTTGTTGGGAGCAGTGATGGTTATAAAGTCTTACAGCTGCTGGGAGGAAGGATCTGCGGTAATGCTCCTTTGTGCATTTAGGATGCAGCAGTCTGTCACTGAAGGAGCTCTCCAGCTCAGCAACAGTTTCATGCATGGGATGGGAGACCTTGTCCATCAGTGATGTTATTTTGGTCAGAGTCCTTCTGTCTCCCACCACCTGCACTGAGTCGAGAGGACATCCTAGGACAGAGCTGGCTTTCCTGATGAGCTTGTCTATCCTCTTCCTCTCAGCTGTAGACAAGCTGCTGCTCCAACATACTGCTGCATAGAAGATGGCTGATGCCACCACAGAGTCATAGAAGGTCTTCAGGAGTGTCCCCTGCACTCCAAAAGACCTCAGCCTTCTCAGCAGGTAAAGTCTGCTCTGACCCTTCCTGTAGAGCGCATCAGTGTTATGAGTCCAGTCCAGTTTATTGTTTAGGTGAACACCCAGGTACTTATAAGAGTCCACTATCTCAATGTCCACTCCCTGGATGTTCACCGGTGTCCGTGTGGTGGGTCTGCGCCTGCGGAAATCCACCACCAGCTCCTTGGTTTTAGCGGCGTTGATCAGGAGGTGGTTCCGCTGGCACCAGTCCACAAAGTCCTGAGTCCACTGTCTGTACTCTGAGTCATCCTCACCTGTGATGAGGCCAACTATGGCAGAGTCGTCAGAGAACTTCTGCAGATGGCAGCGTGGGGAGTTGATGGAGAAGTCTGCAGTGTAGAGGGTGAAGAGGAACGGTGCCAGCACAGTTCCCTGTGGGGCCCCCGTACTGCAGACCAGCCTGTCAGAGACACAGCCCTGTGTCCTCACGTACTGTGGGCGGTCAGTGAGGTAGTCCAGTATCCACTCGGAGATGTGGTGGTCCACTCCTGACAGTTCCAGCTTGTCTCTCAGAAGTCCTGGCTGGATGGTGTTAAAAGCACTGGAGAAATCAAAGAACATGATCCTCACAGTGCTTCCAGGCTTCTCCAGGTGGGTCAGAGCTCGGTGCAGGAGGTAGATGATGGCGTCATCCACCCCGATGCCAGGCCGGTAGGCGAACTGCAGCGGGTCCAACGAAGACGACACCATGAGGCGTAGATGGTTGAGGACCAGCCTCTCGAGGGTCTTCATTAGATGCGATGTCAGGGCTACCGGCCTGTAGCCCTGACATCGCATCTAATTGGACCCTGGGGTCTTTATTGTTCATCTGGACATGTTACATATGTGTACCAAATTTCATACATGCACGTGAAATACCTGACATGTGTGCATGTGCAAGTTTCATAATTTTTGAGCATGTTTAGGCCCTCAAAAAAGCAATTAATTTGCCTGAATGTCCAAAGCAATTACAATAGGGCCTTCGCATAGGTTGTGCTCGGGCCCTAATTAACATGTATAGTGAAGGTTATTTGACTCCAGAATACAGCCTGCAACCCAAATAAAGCGTACACAGAATGTAATGTTGGGAAATAATGTTGATTTTCCTGCTAAATTCCCCTAAATCATGCAGTATTTTAGGGGAATTTAGGGTATTTAAACATTTACAGGATATTTAAATTAAATTTACCTACAGGGCAACTAGGTTTACTTAAATGGTGGTTATGATGTATGACAGGGAAGTGTTTTTTCTCTAAATAACACAGAATTGTATTCAGCCTTAGTCAAAATAATTCAGCCTTAGTCAAAATAATTCAGCTTTATTCAAAATAATTCATTCTGATTAAAAATAATTCAGCCTTAGTCCAAATAATTCAGTGTTATTAAAAATAATTCAGCCTAAGTCAGTGGCAGGGTGGCCCACTCCCCAGGTGGTGGGTCCCCCCTCTCCTTCTGCTCACGTTTTGTTGTTTTACAGCACTCCAGGTGTCGCTGCAGTGTTTTGTGTTTTCTTTGTTTCCTTCCCCTCTTGTCAGGGCCCCCGGCTGCTGGTAAGGCCATCCCAGCCTCTTGTTTTCACTATTGAGTTCCTCAGCTGGTGCGCAATTAGTGCTACAGCCCAGTCACCCTATGTTTTATGTCTGGATTTTTAAATAGTACTGTTTTAATAAAGTATTTCCTTTTTAACCACTGAACCATCTCTCGCCCTGGTGCATTTATTCGAACTTGTGTAGTCTCTGATGCTAATTTTGGATCAATTTCTTTATAAATCCCATATTTCCTGGGGTCAAATTCCCCCAGGTGGTGTTGTAGCACCGGGGGAATATGTGTTTGGTCTTTTTCTAATTGTTCTATCATTAAACTTTAACATTTAACACACTAACTGAGGCCTGTAGAGTATGAGATGTAGCTCTTGGGTTTTTTGCTGTTTCTCTGAGCATTGCAGTCTGTCTGTAGATACACTGGTGCAGTTAGCATTGTCACCTCTCAGCATACTGGTTTGATCACTACCTGGAGCCTTTCTCTGTAGAGTCTGCATGTCACCCCTGTACCTCCCACAATCCCAATAACATGCATGTTGGTGATCATAAACTGGCCGTGGATATCGGGTAAATAAAGTGTTTTATGCATATGAATAATGTGTTTTAATTTATGGTTAAACTTCAGTACAATAGTTAAGATCACTCTTCTGTTATGTATGATCAATGTCTGGGCCAATGCACGGCCACACATGGTGTTCAAGTCCAAAGTGAGCAGCTCCTGAACTGCATCAGGTTAGGTGCCATTAAGGAAGTATTTATTTCAGCCCATGTTTGATCTTGGTGTCACAGACTGCATGAAACATAGAAATAACTTTGGGCTTAGAAAGTTATGCCAGTGTGGAAGTTACTTGTGACTTAAGTGTAATTTAAAAAGACAAAGTAAATCAAATAATGTTGTGTACTTACAAAACTAACATCAAATTGAAGAAAACATACAGGAAACCTTCTTAGCTTTAATCGTGATCAGTTTAGTGCATATTAAAACTGAGATATCTGCAAGATAACAGCCTCCATAATGCATTCCCAGCAATGACTCTTTTGCACCTGATAAATGCCCATAATTTATAATTTAAAACACTGAAACCAGTGTAACAAGAAAACAGAGTATGCATACTGTTGCAACATTACACCATCAGCACACAGACAGACCACGCCTTGTTCACGCGTCACATCAACCAAAGTTTCACAGCAGCCATTTCTCAGTATTAGTTTATCTCGTACACATTTACATATTTCACACTGAGTCTCATGTGGTCTGACTAATTCACTTTAATGAGGAAGCTTCATTTCACAGTAGATTTCATCAGTTTGTGATAACTGTTAACATTAAAGCCATCATATTATATTTAATCATTCTGCTGCATATTAAGGTTTCAACTTTAAGTCCTTCTACAATAAGACCACAGAAACTAACTCCACATCTCTACTTCCTGATAAAGAAGCAAACTTCAGTAACTGGGAATCCAAGCTAATGCAAAGCTAATGCATTCTTTTACCCACAAGGCCGCTGTGCATGTGTTTCTTTTTATTTGTTGGACTTTAACTTTACATAGAAAGGAAAAAGGCCATGTAGGTATTTAAATGAATATGTAACTGATTTAAAGGGTCATACCTCTTTCTTTACAAACTTCATGTCACTGTAATGTTTGCATACTTACTTGCAGTGAAGTGTGCAGATTGTTTAACACAGACCGGGTCCTTCGAAGGACGCAGCCCCTGAATTTGGACTCAGCTGCAATCATGATATCAGGAGAACATATGGCACATTTTGTACCTTCTCTCAGATGCTGCGGTTTTGAAGTGGTTAAACCACATGGGCAGGGTGGAGATGTGAATTCTCACTTGATAAAAAGAGAAGCCTTTTGGATTTACATACTAGACACCTTATCTCAGAGAGGACTTAATGAGGAATTTGATTTGAGACCCGCTTCATGGGCATGTTTTGAGTTTTGCTGTTAACATTACTTTGCTTATATGAGAGGCCATCATTCATTTTTGTCCTTGCTATTACAGCATTGACCATATACTACTTTATTGTTCCTATTTGGCTCTGATCATTTTTAATATCTATAATATTTCAGATTTTTCTTTTATTACTGTTTCATATAAATTTACAGGCAGTCTTACTGCTGTTAACTAGTCTAATTGTCTTACATTGTTGTACTATTATACTTTATGATCATGGGATTTTCTACCTGACTTTTTATCTTATATTAATGTTGTTGGTTGATTTGTATTTTGTTCTGTACATTTCTTCATGAATTTGTTGGATATATATTGTTGTTGACAACATAAGTATATAGGGAATGAATATTCTAAATATCACATTAGTTTGGACCTCTGGCCTCTTGTTCAGGGTCAAATAAGGTGAAACATTCATAAAATGTTTCACCTTAAGTGCGTTATCATCTGCATAACATTGAAAATGTAGACAATGCTTTGTGATAATGCTGCCTAAGGGAAGCATGTATGGTGTAAACAGAATTAGTACCAGCACAGAACCCTGTGGAAACAACTGTATCTTGCTTTATGATTGGTTAATTATAAACTTATTGTCATTTTCTCACACTCAGAAGAGAAACATGTACTTTGTCGAGCACAGTACACATACATGATCATGCAAAGTGGGATAAATTTGAGTTATTATAAATAAGCAGTTGCAGAGGATAGAGCACACCCACAGCAAATGATTCCAGCTTTAGATCTGACACGTCATCATTTTTGTCACTTATTAACTATGACCATAATAGCAACAAAGAAAAAGCTTAATTTTTGTGGACATAAGTTATTTTTAATAATTATTACTTTTTTCGTTAACCATATTTTTCAAGTTTCACTTGACAGTTTCCCCCTGGTCACCTATCCTTCTCCAATGGAGTGCGACTGCTAGTTAGAGAGAAAGTTACTGTTTAAATATAACGCTCACCGGGTGCTTGGGATGGGTTGTTTTAGCCACATGCTAAATTGGCAAATTGTTCACAAACTGCAAAGTGTTACTTTTCAGATGAAGTCCCACATATTTATTTATTTATTTATTTTTTGGATTAATTTGTATTATTTTACAGTTTCTCTGTTAAACTTTTTTCATTAACTGAAACTAAACCCTTCGTTTATCTGTAGGTGGATGGGAGTGAACTATTTTACATGGTTTATATAAGTGACACAAACTAGCAGTCTTTGCACAAAGGTTAAAAAAAAAAAAAATCTTACTTCCCATTTTATACCAAAACCTCAAAATGACACGGGTGTTTTTGAATACTTAGAGGAAAGACACACGTTTGCTTTGCTGATGCTTTATTGGTAAATGTTGTAACAAGCAAAAAAGAAGCATGAAAAGTGGATTATAATTCTAGGTCCTCACAAGTGTGTTTGGATTCAATCAAATACTTTTGCACAGAGAAAAAACAATGACAGCATAACTACAAGCAAAAAGATATTCACCATATAATCAAATCCCTTTGCTCATCAGCCCATCTCATGTCAACAATGCCTGCCCTTAACCCTTGAGCCACAAATCAATTTTAGCAACTAAAATGAGACAGTGGGGTCATTTATGACCTCATTTTATGTTAAAAAAGGAATCTTTTTTTTTTTAATAGTTCTATTGGGATTTATTAAACTTATTAATCTTTGTTTACCATCTCTTTATCTTGGATGAATCTTTAAAATGTTATGATGCAATTAAGTATGGATTTTAATCTTTCTTTTTACAAAAACGGTTAAATTCATGTCTCTTAAATGAGCTATGTTCATCATTACTTTGAACACTAAGTAAATGCCTCAAGCCTCCTGTAGCAGCACATCTTGCTGCTCTCAGTATGAACTCTTAATTTGTACACGGTTGCTTTATAGTTATAGTTATAAAAAAAGGTTCACATGAAAGATCAGAACTACATATATTGTTGAGGTCATCAATGGCCAGTTAGTCTCTTGAAGGTTAAATTAACTCACTGACTGTCTAAGCAAACTTCTTCCCAATCTGTCCAAGAAGGACCCCATTTCTGGTGTGGAAGACCTCGGCTAAAGAGGGACTCATGGGAGAGGGGATGTACTCCTGACACTGGTTACCACCAAGACTTGGTGCACACTCTACGATGTAGGAAAAGAAGAAAGTACCATGATTCAGCATGCAGCTGTCGCTCACCTTCCCCCTGTGCAGATCAAATGAACACATGCCTAACTTGTCACTGTTCCAGTAAGTGTCCTCATCATACACAGTGAATGTAAGTTTGTCTTGCATGTTGATGGTGATGGTCCCAAATTCAAATGTTTCTCTCCATTTAGGGTTGTCATTATTACTTATGATATTAGTGCGCATTTTCTTTTCACCATAGGTCACCATCACTGAACCATCTGTCTGAGTCCACTTGTCACCATGCAGATCGTTCGCATAAAGTTTGAACACCTTTAATGTTGCAAAACCTTTCCCAGCAGGACAGCAGTTTGACTTGACATTCTGGTTACTGTTGCAGGCACAAGCACAAGGATCTCTTACATTTGATCTGTGCCCAATCTTACAGGTTTCTGAACATTTCTTCAGCACTGCATTTCTCCTAATGTACTGCTCTACCTCTCGCTTCAGTCCTGCTGTGGCAGGATGGTTTAATGGCAGTATGGTGTGCAGGGGCTTTAAACTGTATTGGACCACATCGGGTGTTGTTTTGAGAGAGCTGAGCCAGCTTTTATAGACCGAAGGGTCAGACTGGCCTTGAAAGAGGATATCAGCTCCATTAATGTCCCCACCAATAGCCTCTGTGTGTCGCTCATTAAATGAACTGCTGAAACTTTGATCAGAGCCCAGCTTGTTTTTCTTTTTCTGACAGTGTTCGTACATGGCCTTAATACTAGCAGAACTTGCAAAACTAGCCGAAGCTTCAACTGACAAACAATCACCAACTTCTGTATCTTTTAGTCCATTCATTGTAGCCTTGCAGGCCCTGACAGCAGTGGTTGCTTTAATTTCACCTCCAAGAGACACTTGTGTGATATAATGTGTACCATAAGTGTCAATCAGATTGCGATATAAGGGCCCAGAGTTAGAGGCATAAGGGGGAAGGGAGTCCACAGCTGACTTAAATTCATGACTCAGAGGAGGACTTGTTGCCAGTCTGTAGCTGTGGAACAGAAAACAACATATAAATAGTTTTTACTTAACTGTTTAAAGTCCCATTTTACTTCCATTATTTTGTATCCTGTTTGCTTTACTTCCATTCAAATTGCTGCCAGCTATCAAGAACACAGGGCTGTCAAACGTATGACTCATGGGGGAGAACTGGCCAGCCAAAAATGTTCAGTATGGTCCACTGGATGGTTTTACAACATGTAAAACTGCTGAAAATAAGCATTCAACCTTTAGACTTTTCACGGTGTTTCACATCAGGAACCACTATAAAAAGCCATTATAGAAAGATCACATCATGAGAGTGGTTCTCCAAAATATTAGTTTCATCTAAGAAGCTCATTATCAGTTTTACATCCTTCTTACTGACACATTACCCATGGCCTACCATACCAAAGAACGATGGTTAAGCCACATAATGGAAAAAGTTTTGTAACTAGATGTGTCATTAAATGTTAAATGTAAATGTTTTCAGAATGCAGTCCTAATTCTTTACACATGAAAGAGAGATTTTTATGGAATGGTTTGATTGTTCCGGCACACTTAAGACTAAAATGGGCTGTATGTGACCCATGAGGAAACATCTGTTTGACACCCCTGCATGTAAATTCACAGTAAACTTACAAGACAAATCTCCATCCATTTACTCACCCATAGAATTTACAGTTGACAGAATGGTGCATGAAGGTGTAGTGGTCTTGTTTTGACTTTTTCATGGCAAAGGTAGAATCTCTCGAGTGGGAACCACCAAAGCCAACCCCGAGCTTTACGGAAGGATCTACAGGGATTTCGAGGCCAATTTTCCAGTTGTTGGACACAGATGATGTTGAGTCATTGACAAGGCTTTCAACAGAATCATAGACCACACTGGAGACCTTCAAACTGCACTTGGGGAGCATTCTCCAGTCCACCACAGCGACAGGGACCTTCTGCTTCTCACGATTCATGTAGCTGTTACTGTACATCCTGCACGTGCCATTTCCAATCTTCCAAGTTTCAGTATCGATGACATAGGCACCTTTTCTCTCCATCGTCACAATGTCAAAGCCTTCACCACCCAGGTTGTAACCTGGGACAAAGTGAGCCTTTTCACACTCCTGCGGTGTACCAATGAAGCTTACACTGGATGGAAGGCACAGAGGACTCCATGCCCAGCACAGGAGCAGGAAGTGCCACAGCCTTGCCATCTGTATGGAGAAGAGATGAAATGGCATAGGTTAAAACCAGAAGTTAAATATTTCAGTCTTTTTACCAATTCACTAAAGCAGTTTTTACATAAAGATAACAGCCCTGAACTTTTTTAGGCATTGTAGAATCCAAATCAGAATTCCATATGAAAACAAATCACTGAAATAACGTCTTAAAACCAAAAAAAGGATTTTTTTGTCATACCTTGACAGTGAAATTCAAGCTCTGATCTGTAGCTTGTATTATGTGAACTATGCTATAGTACTGATGTAGGAGTGGAGACTTGATTGTGCTGTTGTCACAGATTTTATACTTAACGACTACCAACACCCACAATAACAATGTGATACTTTTACTTCCTTCACACCTAAAACAAATGGTGTGTGTGTGTGTGTGTGGAGGGGTGGGGTGGGGGGGTGTTTATAAAGACGTCTTAACATTTTACATCAACTAAATAAATAAATGTACAGTTCCAATAAGAACTTTGTATCCATTAGAGTTGCCTAGAATTTTCTTCAGATGTGTTTCTTTGTCTTTTTATTGGGATTCACTTTCTCCACTACCCATTTTTGACAAAGCCACTCATGACGTACATGTAATTTAAATGTCAGCATAACAATATTGTACGCTCTTAATGCAAGAATTGGTTTAGTTAGTTGGTTTTTATTACTGGAGTGGTGGCCTAGGGGAGAAGAAGAGGGTTCATCACTGAGAGGACCCTGGTTCAAATCCTCGGGCTGGCATCACTGTGGGTCCCTGAGCAAGCCCACCCCCCCAGGTTGCTCCCCGGGCGCCCCTTGGCTGCCCCCTGCTCCATGCTGCGCTGTGTGTACTACGTACTCCATGTGTGTGATGGGTTAAATGCAGAGAATGAATTTCACTGCATGAATATGTATGTGACAAATAAAGTTCTTTCTTCTTCTATATATAAGACTAGATCTTTTTAGTTCTTCTTAGCTTTTACTCACCTCCCCACACTGATATAGACCCTCTGTATAAAGTTTGAACACCTTTAATGTTGAAAGACCTTTCCCAGCAGACCAGCAGTTTGTCTTCACATTCTGGTTACTGTTGCAGACACAAGCACAAGGATCTCTTATGTCTTACGGGTCACGGCGCCTATGACAGCAGCTTAATCAGAGAAACCCAGACATCCCTCTCCCTAGCCACCTCCTCCAGTTCATCCGGGAGAACCCCAAGGTGTTCCCAGGCCAGTCAAGAGATATAATCTCTCCAGGGTGTCCTGGGTCTGCCCCGGAGCCTCCTCCCAGTGGGACATGCCTGGAACACCTTACCCAAGAGGTGCCCAGGAGGCATCCTAATCAGATGCCCGAGCCACCTCAACTGGATCCTTTTGATGTGGAGGAGCAGTGGCTCTACTTTGAGCCCCTCCCAAATGGCTGCGCTCTTCACCCTATCTTTAAGGGAGAGGCCAGCCACCCTTCAAAGGTAGCTCCTGTCTGCCGCTTGTATTCACAATCATGCCAGCCGCTTCACACTTGGCTGTGAACCGTTCCGCTGCGAGCTGGAGGCCACCACCTGATGAAGCCAATGGGACTGCATCATCCGCAAAAAGCAGAGATCAGGTTCTGAGGCCACCAAGGTGGAAGCCTTCCACCGCTCGGCTATGCCTAGAAATTCTGTCCATAAAAATTATGAACAGAATCGGTGACAAAGGGCAGCCCTGGGGAAGTCACAACACCCACAGAAACTGTTGGTGATCATAAACTGGCCGTGGATATCGGGTAAATAAAGTGTTTTATGCATATGAATAATGTGTTTTAATTTATGGTTAAACTTCAGTACAATAGTTAAGATCACTCTTCTGTTATGTATGATCAATGTCTGGGCCAATGCACGGCCACACATGGTGTTCAAGTCCAAATTGAGCAGCTCCTGAACTGCATCAGGTTAGGCGCCATTAAGGAAGTATTTATTTCAGCCCATGTTTGATCTTGGTGTCACAGACTGCATGAAACATAGAAATAACTTTGGGCTTAGAAAGTTATGCCAGTGTGGAAGTTACTTGTGACTTAAGTGTAATTTAAAAAGACAAAGTAAATCAAATAATGTTGTGTACTTACAAAACTAACATCAAATTGAAGAAAACATACAGGAAACCTTCTTAGCTTTAATCGTGATCAGTTTAGTGCATATTAAAACTGAGATATCTGCAAGATAACAGCCTCCATAATGCATTCCCAGCAATAACTCTTTTGCACCTGATAAATGCCCATAATTTATCATTTAAAACACTGAAACCAGTGTAACAAGAAAACAGAGTATGCATACTGTTGCAACATTACACCATCACCACACAGACAGACCACGCCTTGTTCACGCGTCACATCAACCAAAGTTTCACAGCAGCCATTTCTCAGTATTAGTTTATCTCGTACACATTTACATATTTCACACTGAGTCTCATGTGGTCTGACTAATTCACTTTAATGAGGAAGCTTCATTTGACAGTAGATTTTATCAGTTTTTGTATAAAGTGATAACTGTTAACATTAAAGCCATCATATTATATTGTGGCGATTCTCTTAGTTAGAGAGCGTGTTGATGTTGTGGGATTTCGGACTGTTCGGGAGGTTCGTGAAGGCAGCATGGAGAGAGAGAGAGACCGAGAGCTTGCCTGTGTGTGTGTTGCTGTTCCGCTGTTGTAGTTGTGGTTGGCGTGGCTGTGGCCTACAGCAGCCGTTTTTCTGTTAATAAAGACGACCTTTGTTGTGAATATCGCCGACTTTGGAAGTGTGTTTACAACGTTACAATATTTAATCATTCTGCTGCATATTAAGGTTTCAACTTTAAGTCCTTCTACAATAAGACCACAGAAACTAACTCCACATCTCTACTTCCTGATAAAGAAGCAAACTTCATAACTGGGAATCCAAGCTAATGCAAAGCTAATGCATTCTTTTACCCACAAGGCCGCTGTGCATGTGTTTCTTTTTATTTGTTGGACTTTAACTTTACCTAGAAAGGAAAAAGGCCATGTAGGTATTTAAATGAATATGTAACTGATTTAAAGGGTCATACCTCTTTCTTTACAAACTTCATGTCACTGTAATGTTTGCATACTTACTTGCAGTGAAGTGTGCAGGTTGTTTAACACAGACCAGGTCCTTCGAAGGACGCAGCCCCTGAATTTGGACTCAGCTGCAATCATGATATCAGGAGAACATATGGCACATTTTGTACCTTCTCTCAGATGCTGCGGTTTTGAAGTGGTTAAACCACATGGGCAGGGTGGAGATGTGAATTCTCACTTGATAAAAAGAGAAGCCTTTTGGATTTACATACTAGACACCTTATCTCAGAGAGGACTTAATGAGGAATTTGATTTGAGACCCGCTTCATGGGCATGTTTTGAGTTTTGCTGTTAACATTACTTTGCTTATATGAGAGGCCATCATTCATTTTTGTCCTTGCTATTACAGCATTGACCATATACTACTTTATTGTTCCAATTTGGCTCTGATCATTTTTAATATCTATAATATTTCAGATTTTTCTTTTATTACTATTTCATATAAATTTACAGGCAGTCTTACTGCTGTTAACTAGTCTAATTGCCTTACATTGTTGTACTATTATACTTTATGATATTAGGGGTGGGACTCGATTAAAAAAATTAATCGAATTACAAGCTTTGTAATTAATCGAAATTAATCGCATTTTAATCGCATTTCAATATTTGACATGAGAAATATTAATTTAAGTTTAGTTGATGAATAAATCAATATACATAAGCTTAAACTTCAAAATTTAGTTTATTTTCCCACCAGTCTACTACACAGACCAATGAAGGGTGGAAGTGCTCCTGTGATAAGCAAACACCTGAAATTAAAGTTAAGCATCATAACTGGATAGTTTTATTCAACATTAATGTCTCACTTGTTATAGTTGGAAATTAATCATTCTCTCAGCTGTATTCCTTGATGTTGAAATGTGTTATGCTTGTTTTAACAGCTTATTTTGAATTAAAGACTTAAAATTAAACCACAAAAAGGAGAAAAAGTTCGTTCTCCGTTTAACCAGCTGTTTTTACACAGCTGTGCTTCGCACTCACGGTTGCTAGGCGACATGAGCTACGCAGAGGTGACGGCAGCTGATATGAAGGCTAGCCGCTCACTTCCGGCCTTTGTGGTGTTCGTGGGCTGCGAAAGACGTGGGCCGGGTCCTTCGCAGGATGCGGCCCCTAATTTGGACATTGTGCGTCGATATAATCTGTATGCCGGGAACTCGTGCACTGAGAAACGTTCCACGGTGCAAAGTGCGATTAAAATGCGTTAAAATTTTTAACGCGTTAATTTCCCCGTAATTAATTAATTGAAATTAACGCGTTAAAGTCCCACCCCTAGTATATATATATATATATATATATATATATATATATATATATATATATATATATATATATATATATTCTAAATAAGACATTAGTTTGGACCACCTTGTCGAGCACAGTACACATACATGATCATGCAAAGTGGGATAAATTTGAGTAATTATAAATAAGCAGTTGCAGAGGTGAGAGTTTTAGATCTGACACGTCATCATTTTTGTCACTTATTAACTATGACCTTAATAGCAACAAAGAAAAAGCTTAATTTTTGTGGACATAAGTTATTTTTAATAATTATTACTTTTTTTGTTAACCATATTTTTCAAATTTCACATGATAGTTTAACCTGTATTTGAGTGCTATTAAACAATACACAGGAATATTTCAGAGCTAGGGCCTGACAGGAGGATTGAAGTAAAAGAAGGGGTGACACTCTTTAGGTTGTACATAATATAAATTTATTAACAAAATAAAAAGCAAATAAAACTTCAGTTTACATTTTCTTTCTGTTTGTTTCCAGTAACATCAATACACTTAGGGATTGTCCCTTTCTGTTCACAGCTCTTATAAAAAAATAACCAAAATAAAAATTGATAAATAAAATTGTCCACCCTTTAATTAAAATTCTACCCGGGTAGTAACGATACTTCAGCTTATCAGTTTCCTTTATCTTCCCTCATGGTAGCAACTGTATCCAGTTTCCTCAATTGAAATGTTCAGTTCAGTTCAGTCTAAAGTGTTTCAGTTAACCAGTTCGGTTTAAGTTCAGTAAAGTCAAAAAAATGTATGTCAGTCAACTGATTAACTGCGCAGTTTTAGTTCCGTTAGGGCCCCCCTATTGGTTGTCTGCTTAAGCTTATCTGTTATCCAGTGGAGAATCGTGGGCATCCAAATCCATGGAACAAATCCTTCACTCCTCCGCACCGCTGCAGCGACCGCCGTTGTGCCTCCTGCTCGCAGTGGGTCTGCAGTCGTCCTCTCTCAGGATCCGACCGTGGTCACAAAACCAACCTGCATATTGTACAATTTCCAATAAATGGCAAATTTCCTCACTATGCAGTTAGCAATGAGCAATATCTCAGTCTCTTACTCACTTATCAATTTTTCATGTTACTCAAGCTTTCACAAAACTTGAACACATATTCTGTTACTGTTTAATAAAGTAAAACACTACAATCAGAATTAGTCTACAACAATAAAACTTAACATTTCCTACAGTGTTAGATGTACATTATATATTGCATGTTTCATGTTTCTCCGATTGGTTTTTTGTCATTTCGGTTACAGTCACAAACAGGAGCTCTGCTCTGTTGAAGACACTCACCGGAAAAAATCCCGACCGATCACATCAAACTCGGGTCCTCCGAATTCCTCTCTCACAAATAACAAAAATCGACACACGGTTGTTACACTTAACAAAACCTTAAACTCAACATTAAAGAAGCAACTTGATTACGTTTTTTTTTTTTTTTTTTTTTTTTTTGCTAAGCTAGGTTGTTAGAGCCGAAGCACACTGGCTTCTCCGCACGGAGAGTCGTTTTTTTAACCCCTTCCTCCTTCTTTTCTCTGACCCCATGGTACGTTTAGACCACCACATAGGCACCTACCGCCCTCTGTGGGACATTTCAAGGAATTGCATCCTTAAAGTATACTTTAAATCCAATTACCTTCTCTGTAAAATTCATGGGGGTTACAATAGTTTCCCCCTGGTCAGCTATCCTTCTCCAATGGAGTGCAACTACTAGTTAGAGAGCAAATTACTGTTTAAACTAAACCCTTCATTTATCTGTAGGTGTATGGGAGAGATTTTTTTTTTCCTGGTTTATATAAGTGACACAAACTAGCAGTCTTTGCACAAAGGTTAAAAAAAAAATCTTACTTCCCATTTTATACCAAAACCTCAAAATGACACGGGTGTTTTTGAATACTTAGAGGAAAGACACACGTTTGCTTTGCTGATGCTTTATTGGTAAATGTTGTAACACAACAGAAAGAAGCATGAAAAGTGGATTATAATTCTAGGTCCTCACAAGTGTGTTTGGATTCAATCGAATACTTTTGCACAGAGAAAAAACAATGACAGCATAACTACAAGCAAAAAGATATTCACCATATAATCAAATCCCTTTGCTCATCAGCCCATCTCATGTCAACAATACCTGCCCTTAACCCTCGAGCCACAAATCCATTTTAGCAGCTAAAATGAGAGAGTAGGGTCATTTATGACCTCATTTTATGTTAAAAAAGGAATCTTTTTTTTAATGGTTCTATTGGGATTTATCACTTATTTATCTTTATTTACCATCTCTTTATCTTGGATAAATCTTTAAAATGTTATGATGCAATTAAGTATGGATTTTAATCTTTGTTTTTACGAAAAAGGTTAAATTCATGTCTATTAAATGAGCTATGTTCATCATTTGTCATGGTCGTGGGCCGGTGGCCCAGTGTTTTATGTTCTTTTGGTGCTATTTCAGTTATATTCTGTTATATTCTTGTGTTCCCCGTGCTTTGTGTTTAGTTTTTGCTTCCTCCGTTATTAGTTTCTTTTGCTTCACCTGCTGTGCCCTAGTGTTTCCTATTGCCCTGAATATCTAATGTGTATTTAAGCCCCAGTTTTATTCTGTTCTTTGTCGTGTTGTCGTCTTTGCCTCCGTTGTGTGTGTTCTCCGTCTCTGGTATCCTGTAGTTTAGTTCTGGCTTCTGCCCAGCCCAGTTTAGTTGTGTATTATCTTCATTTCAATAAACTCACACTAAGTTCATCACTCCCGAGTCCAGCATTTTGGGGTCTCCCTGCTCCTGCCACACACAAGCCTTGACAGAACGCCACGACCATTATGAAGACCCCACGGACTCATCCCTGTGGGAACAGCAGCGAGTTGTTCAATCCTACCTGCAGGAAGAAGTGAGGTGGAAGCCGTGGCTTACACCAGAGCACGAGCCGCAGTTCCAGGGCTCTTGCTGGGGAAAGGAACCTCCGCGTCATCGCTTACCACGCTCTCCTCCTCTGCAGCCCCAGCTCCGCTTGCTAGCCTCGCCACAGCAGCTGTGCGATGTGACTGCCGCACAGCAGCCACCCGAGCCTCTGGGGATTCAGCTCGGTGGCTTCACGATTTCGCCGGACCCTCCGCTTTTTGCGGCGTCTCCTGCCAGCACCGGTCCCCTTTCAGGACCTGCAGCGGGGGCGCGGAGCTCTCGGCACCGGAGGAAAAAGATGGGAGTCAGCAAGCCATGATATGACTCCTGTGTCAGCTATGGACAAAATACTCTTGAAGACAGTTCCAGACCCCTCACATAACACAAACCCCTCTTCTGACTCGGTCCCTCCAGACATTGGCATTTCATACAAGGAGTCACATGATTTCACCCACCATGAAAACCAGATCCGACATTAGTGATTGGGTGCGTATCCTGTGGTTCCGGCTACCCTGTGAGGAGCTGGGGAAGACCATCGCCTACAGGATTCACAATATGTTCACAGAACACCCCTGGCTTAAGGTTTCCTTACCCACTCTAACCCAGTGTTATGCCGAGGAAATTCTTCGTTCAGCAGCCCTCACTTTTCCTTCTGAGTCTCCCAAGGTGACTGTTTCTAACAAACCGGCAAAAGAAAAGACTGTATGTTTCACTCCTGGGCTTGAAACCTGTAGGACTGCTGCTCCATCCCCTGTGCCTCATGCTCCTGCACCCGTTTCTATTCCGCGGGTGGGGGCAGCCACAGATGGGCCTGCACCTACACCCGTTTCTGTTACGTGGGTGGGGACAACCCTATATGGGCCTGCACCTGCACCCCTTTCTGTTACGCGGGTAGGAGCACCCAAACCACAGTCACCCACGCTGCCTGCAGCAGACTCCGAGCTTCAGCCTCCGCCCACTGCAGCGGCCACCCCTTGGACTGAGCCCCCAATATTAGCTGCAGCAGCCCCTCAGTCACTCCTGTCAAACCCCCAGCAGCCTCAGTCAGATTCCCCTGTGTCAGCACCACCAGCTTCCCTGCAACTTCAGTCAGCAATATCTGCTTATGACCTTATGACCCAGCGTTTTTGGTTTATGCTTTGTTTTGTATTGTATGTATCTTTTCTGGGTTTCTTTTGTTGTGGGTTTTGGTTATGTTTGGATTTCTAGTTCTTTGTGTTTGTGTTTTTTGAGTTTCTGTTCTGGTCATGTTTAGGTTCTGTCTGTGTGTCAAGTCTGCGTCTTTGTTCCCTTGTCTGACTTCCTGTCTTATTTTGGTAGTGTCTGGTTTCTTGTGCAGTGTCTTTAGTTTTGCTTCCCCTTGTCCTGTCAGCATCATTGTGTTCAGCTGTGTTCCTATCTGTTGCCCATTGCCTCATTATTCCTCTGTGTATATATTGTCCATACCTGTCAAGTCTCCCGTTTTGGCCAGGAAACTCCCGTATTTTACCCGTCTGTCCCACCGTCCTGTATTATTTTCCTGTAATTTTAACATATTTTAATGTAATAATTTTTAAAAAGCATTCCTGTGCCTCTCCAAACTGAATTCTGTCACTAACCTCATGAGAACTGCCACCAGGTAGCCTGCTGGGCTGAAACGATCCGGGTGAACCCAATACTCTCCTGTTCTCGACAACTTCCGAGCGCTCCACAGGTCGACGCGCGCTGGGTGTGAGGCCCGATCATCACCACTTGCGGTTTTAATTACAGATGCATCCTTTAATATCTGGGCACTGCATATAAAAAAAAAAAAGAAAACACCTACCATGTGAAATTGTAACACTATCTTAATTTAACACTACAGTTATAACCTTAAAGAAGAAATTTCACAACTGGACTTGTTGCACAGGTATCATCCTATCATGGTACCAAGCTGGAATTCACTGAGCTCCTGAGAGCCACCCATTCTTTCACTAATGTTTGTAGAAGCAGTCTTCATGCCTTGGTTTATACACCTGTGGCCATGGAAGTGACTGGAACACCTGAACTCGATGATTTGGATGGATGAGTGAATACTTTTATAGTGTATAAATGTTTTATTTGCACGACAAGCGTAAACACGTGAGACAACATGAATATTGCTCAACTGCAGCAATACCTCTGAAACAGAGGCATGAGTTGGCAGGCTTTTGGACACTCCTCAAATTCCAACACGTGTCTGGCCGCTCCTCAGCATCTCATTATCAAAATATCAGCATTTTGTAATCGCATCATCAGATCGGCGGCCGTATGTTCTGGACACTCGGGTGAAGAGAGCAGCTGAGCTATCAACTGATCACCACCTGGTGGTGAGTTGGATCAGGTGGCGGGGGAAGATGCTGGACAGACCTGGTGCACCTAAGCGTATTGTGAGGGTGCGCTGGGAACGCCTGGCAGAAGCCCCAGTCCGGAAGATCTTCAACTCCTACCTCAGGCAGATCTTTGACAGCATTCCGAGGGAGGCTGAAGACATTGAGTCCGAATGGACCATGTTCCACACCTCCATTGTTGAGGCTGCTGCTCAGAGCTGTGGCTGCAAAGTGGTTGGTGCCCATCGTGGTGGTAAGCCCCAAACCAGATGGTGGTCATCGGAGGTGAAGGGAGCCATCAAGCTGAAGAAAGAGTCCTATCGGGCTTGGTTAGCCTGTGGGACTCCGGAGGCAGCTGACAGGTTTTGCCAGGCCAAGCAGAATGCAGCTCGGGCAGTGGCCGAAGCAAAAACTCGGGTGTGGGAAGAGTTCGGTGAGGCTATGGAAAAAGATTTTCGGACAGCATCGAAGCGATTCTGGCAAACTGTCAGGCAACTCAGGAGGGGAAAGCAGTGCTCCACTCACATGGTTTATAGTGCGGGTGGGATGCTGCTGACTTCAACTGAGGCTATAGTTGGACGGTGGAAGTAATATTTCGAGGACCTCCTGAATCTCACTGACACACCTCCTGTAGTGGAAGCAGAGTCTGGGACGAGGGAGATGACTTGACCATCACTGGGGGTGAGGTCACTGAGGCAGTTAAACAACTCCTTGGTGGCAGGGCCCCTGGGGTGGATGAGATTCACCCTGAGTTCCTGAAGGCTCTGGACGTTGTAGGGCTGTCTTGGTTGACATGCCTCTGCAACATCGAGTAGAAATCTGGGGCAGTGCCATTGGACTGGCAGACCCCGGTCTGCCGTGACCCGGCCCTGGATAAATGGAAGAGTTCTTCTGCAGTTCCAACCTTTTTTTAGATACGCATAAAATCCTTGAGGTGTTTCAGTCTGGTTTTAAGGCATTTCACAGCACAGAATCAGCTCTTTTAAGAGTTTTTAATGATATTTTATTGGCTACAGACTCGGGGGATTCTGTTATTTTAATGCTTTTAGATCTCACAGCTGCCTTTGACACTGTTGACCACAGTATTCTCATTTCTTGTCTTGAGCACTGTGTGGGGGTAAAAGGCATAGCATTGAAGTGGTTTAAGTCATACTTGTCTGAGAGAAGTTTTAGAGTCAGTTTTGGAGGCTCAACTTTTTCATCTGCCCCGCTTTTATTTGGAGTTCCACAGGGTTCTATTTTGGGGCCGATCCTTTTTTCTTTATATCTACTTCCCCTAGGATCGATTTTGAAAAAATATGGTATCTCCTTCCACGTTGACGATTCCCAAATCTATCTGCCCCTGAGAGGAAACGATGGCAGCTCTCTAAAAATATTAACTGAATGTCTGAATGACATTAAAACCTGGATGCTTTAAATTTTTTACATTTTAACGAAAGCAAGACTGAGGTCATGATTCTTAGACCCAGTAGGTCGAGCAGTACTGTGAAATTGGACCTGGGCCCACTTGATCCTTATGTGAAGCCCGTGGTAAATAACCTTGGTGTGAAAATAGACTGTGATCTAAAGCTGGAGAAACAGATAAACTCTGTGGTGAGATCAGGCTTTTACCAACTCAGGCTCCTTTCTAAGGTCAAGCCCTTCTTATCTTTTAGTAATTTTGAAAGAGTTATACACGCTTTTATTTCTACTCAGCTTGACTACTGTAACGCCCTGTACTTTAGTATAAACCAGTCCTCTCTTTCACACCTTCAATTGGTCCAGAATGCAGCCGCTCGCCTTATTACTAGAACTCCTAAAACTGAGCATATCTCCCCTGTGCTGGCCTCCCTTCACTGGCTTCTGGTACGTTTTAGGATTGATTTTAAGATCTTATTGTTTGTTTTCAAGCTCTAAAGGGGCTGGCCCCATCATACCTCACTGAACTCCTAACCCCTTGTGTTCCCTCTAGGTCACTGAGATCTGCAGACCAGCTACTTCTCAGTGTTCCTAAAACTAGGCTTAAGAACAGGGGGGACAGAGCTTTCTCAGCCATAGCACCTAAACTATGGAACAAGTTGCCCCTTTATGTTAGGTCAGCTTCTACTCTGCATGCTTTTAAAGTGCTTCTTAAAACCTTATTTTTATTCCTTGGCCTTTAAATCGGAGAGCCATCTCTCTGAGCTGTTGTATTGTTTTTTATATTTTAGATGTGTGTGTTTGGTGTATTTGTTTTATTGTTCCTACGTACAGCACTTTGGTTAACTCTGTTATTTAAATGTGCTTTATAAATAAATTTGGATTTGAATTTGGATTTAGCGCGTAGTGCTGCTGTCTTGGGAACAGCTGGTTGTTGAAAATATTTCTTTAAACGGTATCTTTTGTTGAGTTTTCATTACACAACAGTCACTCTTGTGAAAACACATGGAGACAGACAGAGTGGCAGTGGTGCAGTGGAAAGCCACTTACCTTGTAGCCGGAAAGATGTAGGTTTGAGCCCCTGTCCCTGCACTGCGTTGTGTCCTTGGGCAAGACACTTAAACCACATTCCCTAACGGTAGCGCCGGTCTCTAGATGAATGATCTGAATGATGATTTCGTTGTGTGCACAATGAGTTGAATCTAATTTAACTTGGTTCTTTAGTAATAAAAGTTGAATTTTGTACTTGCAGGAGTGTCTCCGTATTTAAATACTTTGTCAGCGTAGACATAAAAGTTACTAATACAGGTAGAGGCTACAGTATGTGCTTTTCCTTCATATGATGAAGAGCTGGCCTTTAACAATGAAATGAAGATTTAAACTTCCTTCCAATGATTTGATAGTTTGCTTTGCTTGCATCACTGTTGATTACATAAATGTTGTTCAGCCTCTTTTGCTGCTCATCCTGTGCCACAGGCAGAGGTGGGAAGTAACGAAGTACAAATACTTCGTTACTGTACTTAAGTAGATTTTTCAGGTATCTGTACTTTACTTAAGTATTTATTTTTCTGAGTACTTTTTACTTTTACTCCCTACATTTTTACACAAGTATCTGTACTTTCTACTTATTACATTTTCAAACAGACTCGTTACTTTTTAACACGTCAGAGAGAAGTTTGCATTTCCGGTCAGTGCGCCGTCAAACATCAAACGATCTGAGCCTAAACGGAGGAATAATAACACATAAGAGACAATCGTACTGGTGTATCCTCCATCATCGGGGCTTATCTCGTACAAAGGGATTAAATACACAAACCCATATAAGTAATGTATCATTTATAGCGCTATAATCGGGCCGGACTGAGTCCGTAAGTTGCGCTGCGGCACATAAACAGCTTAGCTAGCACTACTGAAGAGGAGCGAGCATGAAGGGAGTAACGTGTGGCAGGTAAATGCAGCGTTTCTAAATGCTCAACAAACATCAGCAAACACACAAAGTGTGTGCAGTTTGTTACACAGCTAGCTAAAAGAAGAGCTGCTGTATTTCAGGGAGAGCAAAGAGAGAGAAGTTCACTCAGAGATGGAGAAAGAGGACAGGAGAGGAAGAAGAGAGGTTAGATTTAAAGGTAAGGACTGGAAAATAAACTGAAGTATGCTGACTTTGTGTTATTCAAAGACTGTATGAAAATACTGCAGTTTAGGTTATCTAGTTGTACTGTATTTACAGTAAAGCTCTGTGTTGGACTGGTGCA
Source organism: Archocentrus centrarchus (assembly GCF_007364275.1). Classification (NCBI taxonomy): domain Eukaryota; kingdom Metazoa; phylum Chordata; class Actinopteri; order Cichliformes; family Cichlidae; genus Archocentrus; species Archocentrus centrarchus. Next base: position 36,031,216 of record NC_044346.1, on the reverse strand, counting down.
CAGAGGCTGTGTTCATGGTCAGAGTTACAGGTTACATCAGTGCAGCAGAGATGAGTTTAAATCAAAGCTGCTGATGCTGAGATTCATTCACTGAATCCAACATTTCTACAGCCTGTATGCTGTCGGTGTAGGGGATGGAGATCAGCTCAGAGAGCTGTGAAATACTGGGTTACATCTTTGTGAGTTCACTTCATCCACACAGAGCAGTAAACCTCAGAGCAGCAGCAGCAGTTCAGCTGATCACAGCCTGCACACCAACATCATTTACTGCAGCTCACAATAGAAAGCTGTGATTCTTCTCCCCATGCAGAGCCACTACAGCTGATCTTAGTGTTCCTCCACCTTCTGAATCCCACTGTAACCCCTGAGTATCCTCATGTTTGTGTTTAGGTGGAGGCACAGTCACCCTCTACTATGGAGGACACAGAGAACAGAGCTGTGTTTAAATTCCCTTTAACAGTTTGTGTCCTACATAACAGATTCAAGCTGAGTGCATTCATTAGGATTAAAATTTAGATTGGAATAACGTTTGTATTCTCATGTAATATTATTTTATATTATTACAATAATGTATAATAAGGTTCGGTTAGTTTTACATAAAAATAGCAGGTAGAAACATCCTCCAAAGAACTACTTTTACTTTCTTACTTTGAGTACATTTCAGAGCCTGTACTTTTTTACTTTTACTTAAGTAGAGAAGTTGAACCAGTACTTCGACTTTTACTAAAGTATTTTTTAACATAAGTACTTGTACTTCTACTTAAGTACAGAATGTCAGTACTTTTGCCACCTCTGGCCACAGGGCCCCACACAAACTGTACAAACTCTGTTTCTGCTTCAGTGCTCCAAGAAGTTGCAGTTCAGGTCTTCACCACTAAGAGGCACCAGATCCATGTGGACATGTTTAAATCATTTTCCAGAGCAGAGCCCCGGGATCTGCTGCATAAGTTAGAAACCTTTAACACTTCTGTGTTCAGGAATAAATAATGTTATTAATATTTCAATGTGAAACATCTGATTGGTTGGGATCATGTTGACTGTATTGATGTCAGAACTATAAACATCTATTTTAACCAACATTATGCAGTTAATACAGTGACTCTGTAATAGCCGGCTAACACTGTTTATCAGCCGCGGTCTGTCTTTGCGGAGTGCGTCTTTTCCCTTCTGTCAAAACAGTCAGTTGAAGGTTTTTGAACTTGAGCTGTTTAACCCGAGGGAGTTGATGCATCTATTCTCTATTTATAACACAGACAGGAGGTGTGCCGTCACACAGAGGCAAAGTGATTGGTCGGGATACTCAGAGGACTCTTTGTGTTTGTGTAAATACACAACACACACGGGAAATATAGTTGCATCTGCTCCATGAAAACATGTTTCCATGCAAACATGCACACATTGATCTATCGAAATGAATCCTTTGGAGATTGCAGACGTGTGCATGCATGCCCTCCATGCATACAAGAAGGCAAACAAGTTCACACATGATTATACATTTTCACAATGAAAGAGTTACAGCTTGCTGCTGGCACTCCCACACTATTCAAGTATACATACATATTTTCAAGACGCTCTGCACAAAATTAGCCTTTTCTTCCTTAAGGGGACAAAGAAGCTCAACAAATAAACACACATCATCTTAATACAAATTTCCCAAATGCAACTTCAAGCACTATGTAAACAGATAATCACTGAGAGAACTATCTCAATTTTCTTTCATTTAACAGTGAGCTTAAAGAAGTGGCAGACAGGTAGTGAGAATTGAACACATTTAAAATCAGCACCAACAGCTGCCCACATGAGAAACAGAAATACTGGTGCTTTGTATTGTGGTCATTTTCACACCTACCTACAGTGAGGCCAAACATGAGCGACTGCAACCTCACAAAGGAAAATAACACATGCATCAGCCTTTAAGTGGAAATGATGGTCAAAGTGTTTACGCTGGCACAAGTTGTAGAAATAAACTATAAACTACATGTAAGTGAAACATCAGTTGTTTTGTACATGTCACAGTCAACCATCACTCACCATATCAAGACTTTTTTGAATCCTAAAGCTCAGCAAAATTTTAACATAGTGCTGGCACTCACTGAAGATGAAGGTGAAGGTCTGTGGGTGCAGGAGAACATATGACGTTTTTCCACACTTCTTTAACATATTAAATATATGGAGGAAAGAATGCAGCCCACTCAGTCATTTAACTGAGTCACAAAATCATCAGGCATGGTTCTGATGCACCTCAATTCAATGCAAGCATAAGCTTCTGGTATAATATTGATAATGTAAATGTAATTTATATGCTGCAGTCATCACAGTGAAAGGCATGATTCTGCAAGCTGCTGTGCATTATTGTGACATCTTTGTCTGCATTTGGGGCCTGTGAGTCAAACTTGATCATAGCTAACTTTCAGTCTTTCAGTTTCCCGTCTATCAACGCACTCATTCAGGTGGATCATATAAATTTTAATAGAAACACAAACCAAGAGACACATTTTTATAGCATGCAAATATGCAGTCTCTTGTTTTAGTGAAAATAATGATGACTGTATAATACAAACATTTTACACTGAGAAAACACATTAACATATTTCAGAAAAGTTGGGCCATGTTCACCGCTGTGTAGCACATTTCAAACCTTAAACCAAATGAAGCAAACACACCAGCATTGATGTTGTTTTTATAAATGCTTTATTGGCAGATTTGTTTGGCTTAGAATGCATGAATCCAGAATCAATATATTTGTGAGTAATACATGAGGCAGGAATGGTTGCACAGGATAAATACAGTTAAGCAAAAGAATTAAAAGCATCACCGTAAAAGGAAGCCACTGCTGAAAATGCATGCATCACAAAGTCTTCCTGTGTCTTACTCCGATTCCCGGCCTGAGTGATCTTTCTCACCAGTTTCTCCAATAAGGATACCATTTCTGGTGTGAAAGACTTTGGCCAAAGAGGAACTCATGGGAGAGGGGACGTACTCCTCACAGGAGTCACCACCAAGACTTGGTGCACACTCCACTTTCCAGGAAAAGAAGACAGTACCATGATTTAGCATGCAGCTGTAATTCTGCCACCCTCTACGCAGTTTAACCAAACACCCACCCAGATGATCACTGTTCCAGTAACTATCCTCATCATAAACATCAACCTCCAGTTTGTCTTTCATGTTAAGTGTGATGGGTCCAAACTCAAATACCTCTGACCATCTGGGATTATCATCATTTGCTATAATGTCAGTGTGCTTTATCTGGTCACCATATTTAACTAGTACTGATCCATCTGTTTGTGTAGTTGTGTCACCATACAGATTCTTTGCATAAATATTGAACACCTTTAATGTTGCAAGACCTCTCCCAGCAGGACAGCAGTTTGAATTGACGTTTTGATTACCATTGCAGACACAAGCACAAGGATCTCTCCTGCTGGATCTGTGCCCAATCTTACAGGACTCTGAGCATTGTTTCATCAGTGCATTTTTCTTGATGTACTTCTCCACCTCTCGCTTCAGTCCAGCTCTGGCACGATGACTGCTTGGCAGAATCATGTGCATTGGCTGTATATTGTATTGAATCACATCGGGTGTGTATTTCAGAGAGCTGATCCAGTCGTTATAGAGAGAGGGGTTTGATTGCTCTTGAAAGAGGATATCAGCTCCATTAATGTGTCCACCAGTGATCTCTGTGTATCGCTCACTAAATGCACTGCTGAAACTTTGCCCAGAGTTCAACTTTTTTCTCACTTCGTTACAGTGATTGTTCATGGCCTTAATGGTGGCAGTACTCGCGAAGCTAACTGAGGCCTCCACTGAGAGGCAGTCCTTGACATCTGTTGCTGACAGGCCGTTCATGGATGCTTCGCAGGTCTTGATGGAAGTGATGGCCTTCATTTCCCCTCCGAGATACACTTGTGTGATGAAATGAGTACCATATGTCTCAACCAAATGGCGGTATGAATGCTCTGTCGTACTTGAATAAGAAGGAAGGGAGTTCACAACTGATTCAAAGTTGTGACTCAGTGGAGGATTGGCTGCCAGTCTGTAACTGTAAAGCATAGAAATTTTTTTTTTAAAGGTATACAATAATAAAGTAAAGTAATAATATCTCACTGAGATGGTAAAATACTGTTGAAGTTTTTCTCTGTCAGTAAATAATAATCACATCTGGAATGAAAATGAAAATTAGGACATATAATTGTTAGCTTTAGAGAGACGATGAATTCTGTCCAAATACTCACCCGTAGAATTTACAGTTGATAGAATGGCGAAAGAAGCTGTAATGATCTTGTTTTGACTTTTGCATGCCAAAGCTAGAAGCTTTGGAGTGGGAACCACCAAAACCTATCCCAAGCCCAACGCCACTAGAAACAGGAATTTCAAGGCCAACCTTCCAGTCATTGGACACAGATGATGTGGAATCATTAGCAAGTGTTTCAGCAGAATCATAGAGTGTACTGGAGACTGATAAACTGCACTTGGGGAGGGTTCTCCAGTCCAGCATTGCAACAGGGACCTTCTGCTTTTCCTGATTCATGTAGCTGTTTCTGTACATCCTGCAGGTGCCGTCTCGAAGCTTCCACGTCTCAGTGTCGATGACATAGGCACCTTTTCTCTCCATCGTCACAATGTCGAAGCCTTCTCCACCCAGATTGTAACCAGGGACAAAGTGAGCATTTTCACACTCCTGCGGTGTACCAATGAAGCTTACCCTGGATGGGAGGCACAGAGGACTACATGCCCAGAGCAGGAGCAGGAAGTGCCACAGATTTGTCATCTGTGTGGAGGAAATAAAAAGTGACAGGAGGACAAATATAAATGGTTAAACAAAGCAATCCTTAAATGTACACTCTCAGCCTAAACTAACAGTTTTTAATGACCCTATACAAACCTGTCACACCTTACCTCGACTGTGAACAGCGAGCTCTGATCACGCTTTCAAAGTCTGACTCTAACTGTATACTGTAACATTAATATCCAGGAGGCGGAGTCAATACTGTCAGTCTAATTTAATCAACCACACATGCTCACTTCCCACTGTGCTAAGTAAGTTTCATAGAAGACGTCTTTAAAACACGTTCTTCTCACCACAGAAGAATTTTCTGCCATTATCAATCTGAAAATGTAAAATTTACTCTACAAGGGTGCATTTGTTACACTGAATCTGCTGCTCATTAATTTAAAAAATAGGAAAAATAACCTTGAAATGGAGAAACTTTTAGTCAAACTTCAGCAGGGGTCTGTGGACGGCGACGTGAGGCTGTTCAGTCTGCCCACCACTTTAGTTCAGAGCACGGTGCAGCTGTGGCTCCAGATGTAGAGTGTGTAGTCGACCCCGGCTCCTCCGGTCTGTATGTTCAGTGACCAAAGTGCATCCATTCCTGTATGTGATAAAAAGCAGATGGAAGAAATGATCCATGAATGTTTGTGTAAATGTGCCATGAAGTGTAAAAGAGCTGTGAGCACTCAGTAAAAGCAGAAAACTGCTGTGTGAATACTGCTGCATTTATCAAATTGGATTATGTCACCAAATAATTAGTGTATGCATTTAATTAAAAAAGGCTGTAATGGTTAGTTTATTTGTGTATTTTCTGTTTGTATTTGTAAAATATATATTTGCAAGTGGTTGCTGGTTGTTGGCAGGTGAAATTGAGCTAGCTTAAAGAATCTGCAGTTTGTTGGCAGGCTACATGCAAAAGATGACAACAATAAAGCGGCCATCCATCTATTTTTATTCCGCTTGTCCTGTTCAGGGTTGGGTTTTAGCCAATCACAGCTATCATAGGGCAAAAGGAAGGGTGCACCCTGTACAGGTCACCAGCCTGTCACAGGGCTAACAAAACGCAACAGACAGAGCGGCAGTGGTGCAGTGGCAAGCCGCTCACCTTGTAGCCAGGTTCGAGTCCCTTTCCTTGCGCTGCGCTGTGTCCTTGGGCAAGACACTTAAACCACATTGTCTAATGGTAGCGCCAGTCTCTGGCTGCATGACTGCAGATGCTCGTCTCTGGATGAGTGATCCGGAATTGTCATTTTGTTTTGTGCATAATGACAATGAGTTGAAACTAATCTAACTTGGTACTTTAGTAATAAATGTTTACTTTTGTACTTGCAGGAGTGTCTCCGTATTTAAATACTTTGTCAGCGTAGACATAAAAGTTACTAATACAGGTTGAGGCAACAGTATGTGCTTTTCCTTCATATGATGAAGAGCTGGCCTTGCATAGTGAAATGACTGGAATTCTGTACATAAAGTTTTATAATTCCTTCCAAAGATTTGATAGTTTGCTTTGCTTGCATCACTGCTGATTACATAAATGTTGTTCAGCCTCTTCTGCTGCTGCTCATCCTGTGCCACGGGGCCCCACACAAACTGTACAAACACTGTGTCTGCTTCAGTGCTCCAAGAAGTTGCAGTTCAGGTCTTCACCACTAAGAGGCACCAGATCCATGTGGACATGTTTAAATTTCTGCTCCATGAAAACATGTTTCCATGCAAACATGCACACATTGATCTATCGAAATGAAGCCTTTGGAGATTGCAGACGTGTGCATGCATGCCCTCCATGCATACAAGAAGGCAAACAAATTCACATGTATACTTTAATGATTATACATTTTCACAATGAAAGAGTTACAGCTTGCTGCTGGCACTCCCACACTATTCAAGTATACATACATATTTTCAAGACGCTCTGCACAAAATTAGCCTTTTCTTCCTTAAGGGGACAAAGAAGCTCAACAAATAAACACACATCATCTTAATACAAATTTCCCAAATGCAACTTCAAGCACTATGTAAACAGATAATCACTGAGAGAACTATCTCAATTTTCTTTCATTTAACAGTGAGCTTAAAGAAGTGGCAGACAGGTAGTGAGAATTGAACACATTTAAAATCAGCACCAACAGCTGCCCACATGAGAAACAGAAATAGTGGTGCTTTGTATTGTGGTCATTTTCACACCTACCTACAGTGAGGCCAAACATGAGCGACTGCAACCTCACAAAGGAAAATAACACATGCATCAGCCTTTAAGTGGAAATGATGGTCAAAGTGTTTACACTGGCACAAGTTGTAGAAATAAACTATAAACTACATGTAAGTGAAACATCAGTTGTTTTGTAAATGTCACAGTCAAGCATCAATCACCATATCAAGACTTTTTGAATCCTAAAGCTCAGCAAAATTTTAACATAGTGCTGGCACTCACTGAAGATGAAGGTGAAGGTCTGTGGGTGCAGGAGAACATATGACGTTTTTCCACACTTCTTTAACATATTAAATATATGGAGGAAAGAATGCAGCCCACTCAGTCATTCAACTGAGTCACAAAATCATCATTCATGGTTCTGATGCACCTAAATTCAATGCAAGCATAAGCTTCTGGTATAATATTGATAATGTAAATGTAATTTATATGCTGCAGTCATCACAGTGAAAGGCATGATTCTGCAAGCTGCTGTGCATTATTGTGACATCTTTGTCTGCATTTGGGGCCTGTGAGTCAAACTTGATCATAGCTAACTTTCAGTCTTTCAGTTTCCCGTCTATCAACGCACTCATTCAGGTGGATCATATAAATTTTAATACAAACACAAACCAAGAGACACATTTTTATAGCATGCAAATATGCAGTCTCTTGTTTTAGTGAAAATAATGATGACTGTATAATACAAACATTTTACACTGAGAAAACACATTAACATATTTCAGAAAAGTTGGGCCATGTTCACCGCTGAGTAGCACATTTCAAACCTTAAACCAAATGAAGCAAGTGACCAAAGTGCATCCATTCCTGTATGTGATAAAAAGAAGTTTGCAGGTTCGAGTCCCTGTCCCTGCGCTGCGTTGTGTCCTTGGGCAAGACACTTAAACCACATTGTCTAATGGTAGTGTCATGGTGCTAGGCCGTATGCCCAGCATTTTGTGTTTAGTGCTGCTTTCACTGGGTTGTGTTTTCTAGTTTTGTTTTGATTTTCCTTATTCATCTTAGTTCTGGCCTTATCAGTTGTGGTTTTCTAGTTCCCTCTGTTCCTGTCTCCCCTGTGTCTGTGTTTCTGTATTTTTCCTTGTTCTGTGGTCCATGTTTAATTTTCCTCTGTGCCAGCCCCCTGTGTTAAGTCTGCATGTACCTCGTTTGGTGTTCCTGTTTTATTTCGACAGTCTTACGTTCCCTGTGTGTTGTGTGGAGTTTTGCTTCCTGTGTTTCATTAGTATGATTTTGTCCACCTGTTCTCCTCAGCTGTTTCCTGTTTTCCCTCATCATTCCCGGTGTATTTATTGTCTACATTTCCTTCTGTTCCTTGTCGCGTCCTCCCTCATGAAGGTGTGGTTCTGGCTCTGTTTTGCCGCCTCGTCATCTACCTCAGTTCTGTATATTTTTGGATTATTTTCTGTAATTAATCTCATCACATTCATTCAGTCCTGCCTTTTGAGTTCTGCTTTTGGGTCCACCCTGTTCGCCACACCGCTCACACATGACAGGTAGCGCCAGTCTCTGGCTGCATGACCGCAGATGCTCGTCTCTGGATGAGTGATCCGGAATTGACATTTTGTTTTGTGCATAATGACAATGAGTTGAAACTAATCTAACTTGGTACTTTAATAATAAATGTTTACTTTTGTACTTGCAGGAGTGTCTCCGTATTTAAATACTTTGTCAGCGTAGACATAAAAGTTACTACTACAGGTAGAGGCAACAGTATGTGCTTTTCCTTCTGTTGGAATATTCATAGTATATGCCACATACATTTACTTACGTACGTTTACTTCCCTGAGAAATTTGTCTGGAAAATAACTTAACTGATTAAAAATACAGAAGCTTATAATGTTCTGTGTCATCATGAACTTTGTATTCTGACTGTACAATGAGCCACACTGATGAAGACTACACAATGATAGAAATGGAGACTTCGAGGTCACCCTGTTGTTGAATTTCTCTGTTTTCCACATTCTGTTTTGTAAATGATGTAATCAAGACTGATATGCTGTGACTATATGACAACTGTAACTTGAATTAGAAAGTGCCAGTACTGTACTTCATGCCATCTCACATGAGTATGGTATGCAGTTCTGACCCAGATTAATCTGTAAACTGTTTGGAAATGGCTTTATTAAATTTAATAATTGGACTCCTTATTCTGTTGTTTTGTCATTCCTGTTCGATGAAACGAACACGCAGAAACCTAAAGGCTTAAACAGCAAACAGCGCACACACTCTTGGTATTATTATAAATTCCTTCAATTGGTGACGCCGACGTGATCGAACAGGAATGTTTTTGATTTTCAGATGTTTTTATTTGTTTTTGAGTTTCTTGGGAATAAGGAGTGAATTTGGCCACCGATAATCGCCGCTTCGAGGTTCCTCGTGACAGTACTGACTTCCAGACTCTATCAGTGACCAGGAGATCTCCACCTAAAGGTTGGCAGAGACCTTTTCTAAATATCTGCATATTGAATTGTATCAAATTATAATGATCAGTGGTGGTATGACAGGAGGAAGGTGTAATTCGAGCCATTTCACACAGGTGTAAAAGTTTGAAAAAGAAAAAAAGAGTTTAAGAGAAAAAAAAGATTTGAAAAGAATAACAGACTGAAAAATAGGCAAAACGCAGGTGATGAGTCCGGGTGGGATACTGAAAATACCTATTCATGGGGTTTTTAGGTTTAGAGGGCCTTTGGTTTTTCTGAAGTGAACTGGCCATCTGCTTTTTACCAATGTCCTCCCGGTATAGAGAGGTTGGTCTAGCGCGTAAAGACATAGCACTCCTGGTAGAAGTCGACGAGAGTAATAGCTTATGGTTATATGGTTCTTTCATAAGAATCTTCACTTCAGAAATCCATAAAAGCAACTAAAACCCTTTAAAAGCCTCAAGAGATAAACGATAAGAGCTAAAGAATAAAGAAAAAGTAAAAGAATACAGAGAAATGAAGCAGTAAAGAGATAAAGAGAAAAAAAAGAGTTTTGTAATAAAAATAAAAATCCTAAAAAAAGAAAAAACATAAATGGTACCTTGCTAATATTGTTTTTGTTCTTGCAGTTTGGACTGACTGAATGACTGACAAAATGACTGATGACACTGGGTGTAGAAAAGGGGCTCCGATTAAAAGAGGGTGAAACTTCAAAAATAACTGGTGATGTAAAATTATTGTTATTATTGTGTAAACTTCCAAGCACAGATATTAAGCTGAAAGCTAAGTTTAAAGGAGAAATCTCTCCATCTTAATCAGGTAAAAGTTGATCTTTGGGTCAGAAACTAATTAAGCAATCCCAAAATTAGGTCACTTGGGAAAGAAAAATCTACAGCAATAATGAATATTGAGAAAAAAAATCTGATGGATGCTTGAATGTGTGTCTGTGTGTGTGTAAGGAGGCCTCCATGTGTCTGTCTGTGTGACTGAGTACTGCTGTGTATTTCTATTGTCATGTGTGTTTCAGAGAGAAACAGGAAATAAGGACAAAATATTTTGAGGTGAATTTCTTTGCAAAGTGTGGTGTTATTTGTTGTTGTTTAAAAGGAATAGGACAATTTCCACTGGTCATATTAGCTGTTTTGTAATGTCATAGCTGTGTGTGTGTGTGTGTGTCAGTATTTGTGGGGAAGGAAAAGGAAAAGAGAATGGTGCCAAGGTTTTAGCATTGCTGTGTGTGTGTGTGCATTTTTATCTCAAGGATGTGTGTGTGAATCTAAGTGAGAGTCAGAGACAGAAGTCGTGCGTGTGGATGAGAGCTATAGCTCTAAGTTTTTTCTCTTTTTCTTTCCTTTAATTTGGATAGAGATGGTTGTTGATATGGTAATGCTGGTTAAAAATTCTCGGAAGGAAGGTTTCGCTTCTGATACATATGAGGGATAAGCCGACCACAGATGGATAAAAAGACAAAAAAAATGGTGGTGACCTATGCTGTAACGTGAGAACCCGCGAGATCTCGGCAGTATCCAACATGGCGGCCCGTCACTGACTGCTACACCTCTATTGATTAGTTTTCTCCGCCAAACGTCTTGTTAGACAGTGTCATAGGCAATTAAAAATTCTAATCACTTTTTTTTTTCTCTCTTTTCTCCGACTTTAGCACTCTGGAGCACGACAAAGAGGATCTGGACGGCTTACAGGTGTATATTGACGAGTGTTTCGAGCGGATCGTCATGGGCAAACCGGACAGGACGCCGACTCCCTCCAGCAGCAAAGGAGCTCCATCCACCAAAAGAAGTCGCCCTGAAGACTCCCCAGAGGCAGCTTCTCCACAAACCAGCAACGTGGTGGACATTCTGGAGTCCATAAATAACAAACTGTCCAGCTTTGACGCCCGCCTGGCCCTGGTTGAAATCCTCCACAAGGAGTTTCAGGCCTTGCGGGAGTCCGTAGAGTTCAGTCAGCAGCAGGTGGAAACACTCGCTGCTGAAAACGCCTCACTCGGGGAGTCGGTGAAATCCCTCACCGAGGGAATGACCCAGCTCTCGGAAGAAAATAAAAAAATAAAGGAAACCGTTATTGAGCTCCAGGCCCGCAGCATGAGAGACAACCTCGTGTTCTCAGGCATCCCAGAAAAGGCTGAAGAAGACCCAGAAGTAACGGTGAAATCCTTCATTCAGACCCACCTGAAGCTCCCCGAGGACACCGTGAAGACCATCGCCTTCCACAGAGTCCACCGCCTGGGGGGAAAGCGACCCGACGGATGCAGACCCAGACCGATCGTGGCCAAATTTGAGCATTACAAACAAAAAGAGCTGGTGAAGAGCCGCGGCCGGGAGCTGAGAGGAACCGACTTCAGCGTCAACGATCAGTTTCCAAAAGAGATCCTGGAGCGACGCAAGGTCCTGTTCCCGATCCGAAAGAAGTTCATGCAAGGAGGCTCCCGGGCTGTGATCGCGGTGGATAAACTTTATGTTAACGGTCAGCTTTACCGAGACCAGAGTACAACGCCATGGCTCTACTGATCAAACAGGTGATCTGTGTCCATACCTTTCTCTGAAGTTTTTGTTTGTTTCCAGTCTCTGCTCTACTAGTATTCAAAATGTATACTCATTTGTCTAAATAGCATCATTAACACGGATTAATCAGCATAGTGCCATGATCTTTTGTTGCTGTTGTAGTTTTTCTTTCCCCTTTTGTAGTTTTAAAAAATTGTATTTTGGTGTTTACAAAGTTCTGTTTCACTTAGATCACTTTTCTTTTTTAGCCTTTTTCCTTTTTCACGTCTTTCTGCACTCAACAATATGCTTACTTCACTGTCAATGCTGCAGTTTTCACATCAACATACAGTGTATACACATGCACACCAACATACAGCGTATACACACAGATACCAACATACAGCATATACACACACAGATGCCAACATACAGCGTATATATACACACACACACACACACAATATACAATGTGCATACACACACATACCCATCTTTAGTAAACGCACAACAGTCCATCAGTTAGTTTAAACATGAGCACACTGAGGTTTATCTCATGGATAAACCTCACAGCGCTGGTTCAAGGGAAAAGAAACTAAAAATTTATAATCAGTTAAAAGACTTAAAAGCAGATGTTGTGTTTCTACAGGAGACACATGTGCCCAAAACATCTGCACACACACTCTCCTCTCCACAATTCCCTCATGTGTACTCAGCCTGCTACAATTCCAAACAAAGAGGTGTAGCTATATTGATTAACAGGAAGGTAAACTTTAACATTAACAACACTACAATTGACCCAGATGGTAGATTTATAATACTCAATTTATCCATCCAGAATATAGATTTATGTATTGCTAGTATATATGGGCCAAATGTTGATGACCCCTCCTTCTTCCATACCTTCCACACTTCACTCTCTGATCACTCTGACGCCACACTTATAATAGGAGGAGACTTCAACCTGGTACTTAATCCAGATATTGACAGGCTCAGTACAGCAGTGAGTCAGAGGAACTGGCAGTCTGCAGACATTCTTAAACAGTACATGAAGGATTTTGGTCTTTGCGATGCTTGGCGTTCACATCACCCCACTCTGAGAGATTTTACTTTTTTCTCACCAGTGCACAAGTCTCACTCTCGCATAGACTATCTTCTAGTTAGCAGCTCCATGATGATGGATATCACAGACACTCAGATCCACCCTATCACTATCAGTGATCATGCACCGGTGTCTATGTCTCTGACACAGAAAAGAGTCACACCACCAATCAGGAACTGGAGATTTAATACATCATTACTCAAAGACCAAGACTTCATTAATTATTTCAAAAAAGACTGGGCAACATATTTAGAACATAATGATATGCCAGGAATACCAACATGTGTTCTTTGGGAAGCAGGAAAGGCAGTAATGCGGGGCAAAATAATATCTTACTGCTCGCATAGGAGAAATAAAGAAAAAACACTTGTGTCAGAATTAGAACAGAAAATTAAATCTTTAGAAACAGCTTATGCTGCTTCACCACAAGAACATGTAATTAAGAACCTGAGGAAACTGAAACTGGAGTTAAATGAAATAATTGATAAAAGGACACAATTTATGTTGCAGAGGCCGCGTTTGGAAAACTTCGAGCATGGAAATAAATCTGGAAAATTTCTGGCCAACCAGTTAAAACTAAACAAAGAAAAAACAGCTATTTATTCCATTAAAGATTCAACTGGTAACATTACTCATGACCCACCACAAATAAATAACTCTTTTAAAGATTTTTATGAAGCTTTATACTCATCACAGATTAATCCATCTGATGCTACCATTGAAGAATTTCTTAACAATATAAATCTACCTAAACTAAATGAGGAACAGGTTGCAGCTCTGGATTCACCACTTTCAATGTCTGAATTCAATTCAATTCAATTTTCAATTCAATACAATTTTATTTATATAGCGCCAAATCACAACAAACTGTCGCCTCAAGGCGCTTTGTATTGTGGGTAAAGACCCTACAATAATACAGAGAAAACCCAACAGTCAAAACGACCCCCTATGAGCAGCACTTGGCGACAGTGGAAAGGAAAAACTCCCTTTTAACAGGAAGAAACCTCCAGCAGAACCAGGCTCAGGGAGGGGCAGTCATCTGCCGCGACCGGTTGGGCTGAGGGGAGAGAAAGACATGCTGTGGAAGAGAGCCAGAGATTAATATCAATTAATGATTAAATGCAGAGTGGAGTATAAACAAAGTAAATAAGGTGAATGAGAAGAAACAGTGCATTATGTGAACCCCCCAGCAGACTAGGCCTATAGCAGCATAACTAAGAGATGGTTCAGGGTCACCTGATCCAGCCCTAACTATAAGCTTTATCATAAAGGAAAGTTTTAAGCCTAATCTTAAAAATAGAGAGGGTGTCTGTCTCCCGAATCCAAGCTGGAAGCTGGTTCCACAGAAGAGGCGCCTGAAAGCTGAAGGCTCCCATTCTACTCTTAAGTATCCTAGGAACCACAAGTAAGCCAGCAGTCTGAGAGCGAAGTGCTCTATTGGGGTGATATGGGACTATGAGGTCTTTGAGATAAGATGGTGCCTGATTATTCAAGACCTTGTATGTGAGGAGAAGAATTTTAAATTCTATTCTAGATTTAACAGGGAGCCAATGAAGAGAAGCCAATATGGGAGAAATATGCTCTCTCTTTCTAGTCCCTGTCACTACTCTAGCTGCAGCATTTTGGATCAGCTGAAGGCTTTTCAGGGAGGTTTTAGGACAGCCTGATAATAATGAATTACAATAGTCCACCCTAGAAGTAATAAATGCATGAATTAGCTTTTCAGCATCACTCTGAGAAAGGATGTTTCTAATTTTAGAAATATTGCGCAAATGCAAAAAAGCGGTCCTGCATATTTGTTTAATATGTGCATTGAAGGACATATCCTGGTCAAAAATGACTCCAAGATTTCTCACAGTGTTACTGGAGGCCAAAGTAATGCCATCCAGAGTAAGTATCTGGTTAGACACCATGTTTCTAAGATTTGTGGGGCCGTGAACAAGAATTTCAGTTTTATCTGAATTTAGAAGCAGGAAATTAGAGGTCATCCAGGCCTTAATATCTTTAAGACATTCCTGCAGTTTAACTAATTGATGTGTGTCATCTGGCTTCATTGATAGGTAAAGCTGAGTATCATCTGCATAACAATGAAAATTGATGCAGTGCTTTCTAATAATACTGCCTAAGGGAAGCATGTATAATGTAAATAAAATTGGTCCTAGCACAGAACCCTGTTGAACTCCATAATTAACCTTAGTGTGTGAAGAAGACTCCCCATTTACATGAACAAATTGGAGTCTATGAGATAAATATGATTCAAACCACTGCAGTGCAGTACCTTTAATACCTATAGCAAGCTCTAATCTCTGTAATAAAATGTTATGGTCAACAGTATCAAAAGCTGCACTGAGGTCCAACAGGACAAGTACAGAGATGAGTCCACTGTCAGAGGCTGTAAGAAGATCATTTGTAACCTTCACTAATGCTGTTTCTGTACTGTGATGAATTCTGAAACCTGACTGAAACTCTTCAAATAAACCGTTCCTCTGCAGATGATCAGTTAGCTGTAATTCCAGGAAGCCTTAAAGCATCTCCCAAATAATAAAGCCCCAGGCCCAGATGGTTTTCCAGCTGAGTTTTATAAAGAATTTTGGTCTGAGCTAGCTCCCATTTTTTTCAGAATGGTGACTCAGATTCAGAATGATCAAACACTATCTCCAAATATAAACTCTGCTAACATTAGCCTGCTTCTTAAACCAGGCAAAGAACCCACACTCCCATCTAGCTACCGCCCAATCTCTCTTATTAATGTAGATCTTAAATTAATTTGCAAGGTCCTGGCCAGAAGATTAGAAAATATTACTCCACTTATTATACATCCAGACCAAACAGGCTTTATCAAGGGTCGACATTCAGCCAATAATACACGCAGACTAATAAACATAATAGACTATTGTTCTATTAACAAATTAGAAACCACAAATATATCTTTAGATGCAGAGAAAGCATTTGACAGGGTAAACTGGAAATTTTTATTAGCAGTCCTACACAAATTTGGATTTGGTTCATCCTTTATAAACTGGATCAGAACACTACACAGCTCTCCAAATGCATGTGTTAGGACAAATGATATTATTTCCCAAAGCTTTAATCTGCAGAGGGGTACCAGGCAGGGCTGCCCACTCTCTCCCTCACTTTTTATCATTTTTATTGAGCCGCTTGCAGCAGCAATACGTCAACATGCAAATATTAAAGGGATTCAAACTGAAAATACAGATCATAAAATAAGCCTCTATGCTGATGATGTATTACTTTTCCTTGGGAGTTCACAATCCTCTCTTCTGAAGACAATCTCACTAATAGATAAGTTTTCATCTATATCAGATTACTCTATCAATTGGGCTAAATCAACAGTTTTGCCTTTGAATTGTAACTTTCAGAATACCTCCCGGATTCCACTAAAATCAGGAAATATTAGATATTTAGGCATCAATTTTTCGGCCAGGCTCTCAGACTTGGTACGATTAAATCATATCCCCCTGTTAAAAACAATAGAGGATGACTTATCACGTTGGAATAGTTTACCTATATCACTGATGGGGAGAGTTGCCGCCATTAAAATGATGGTTTTACCAAAAATTAATTATCTATTCTCACTGATCCCTAATAAACCTTCTGTTGCTTGGTTTAAGTTACTAGACTCAAACATCTCATAATTCCTATGGAAAAACAAACCATCGCGAATTAGTTTGAAAACTTTACAAAAGCCAAAACACTATGGCGGTCTAGAGCTACCAAAGTTTTATTTCTATTTCTTAGGCAGTAGATTGCAGTACATTTCAAGGTGGATCAAATCGAATTCATTAGACAACCCATGGTTGGATTTAGAGCAGGCACTCTGTGGAAAAGTAAAAATCTCAGATCTACCTTTCATTAGCCCCAGTATTAAGCATCATAACTGCTTTAAAAGTCTTAGTATTAACACCTCTCTGTCAGCCTGGTGGGAATTTTTAAAAATAACTAAGTCTTCACTTATCCCCTGTAAATTAACGCCCATTTGGAACAACCCAGATATTTGTCAGAAAAAGAAAATGCTGAATTTTCCATTATGGCGTGATAAGGTGATAAATAAGTTAGAACATATTATCCAAGATGGAAACCTTATGACATTCCATGAACTTATATTAAAATATGGAATGGGCAACAGTAGATTTCTCGAATATCAACAACTGAAATCTATCCTGCAGGAAAGATTTAATCTCAATTAACTGAATTTAGAAATACCTACATGGGTATCTGAACTTCTAAACCTCTGTACCCCCAAATTGTTATCAAAATTATATAAATTATTATTAAAAACTGATGATTCAGTCTCCCTCCCGATTACAAAATGGGAAGGTGATCTTTCCATCAGCCCGGACCAAAACGTCTGGACAGAAATATGCTCAAATATCTTCAAAATGACTAAAAATACCCAATTACAACTTATACAATATAAAATTCTCCATAGAACGCACTATACTGGACAAAGGATGTTCCAAATGGGCCTTACACACTCAAACACATGCACCCACTGCACAAGCAATTCAGAAGAGAACTATATACATGCTCTGTGGTCTTGTATTCCTGTTCAGAAGTTCTGGCAGAGGATATGCGAAGACTTATCTACATGGTTTAGCTGTCGTGTTCCAACTTCCCCCAGACTGTGTATTTTAGGTGACGTTAATGAATTAGTGATGGAGTCATATATATCACACATAGTTCTTACCGCCTTGTGCATCGCTAAGAAAGCTATCCTCATGAATTGGAAATCAAAAAATAAACTGTGTATTACTCAATACAGAAATCTACTATTAGATCATGTTAGCTTAGAGAGAATGTCTGCTTCTGCTAAAAACCATTTGGATGAATTTGACTCTCTCTGGTTCCCACTGATCAGCTCCATTACTTAGCGGGGGTGGTTGGCTGAGGGCTCTGCTCCTGGTGTGCTTTGTGGGCGGTCTGGGGCAGACTCCCGGGGCCCGTGTGTGTCCGATAGCCCCTGGGACTGGAATCCTGCATCTGCCTTCTTGTGGCGTCCGTGTGCTTGTCCTGGTTGATGGTGGTGGGGGGCTTGGGTGGGTGCTGCCTTATGGTCTTGGGGTGTGGCCGGGGTGCTTGGGGTGATGGTTGCTGGCCTTGGCCGGATTGGCCGGTCTTCTCTGTGGGGCTCGGGGCCTGGGGTCTGGGGCCTGGGGCCCTGGGATCGCGCCGGCTGCCGGTGGGTCCCCCCTGGCGCTGGGGGGGGTCTCTGCTGTCCCGGTGTGCCACCGGGTGGGGTGGGTTGGTCCAGCCTGCGTCGGGATGTTCGGTCCGCGCTTCTGGGGCTCTGAGGTGCCTGCATCGTGGGGGTGGTGGGGGTGGCCGTCGTGGAGTGGCTGGGGTGTACGGGGCACCGTTTTCCCAATTCAGGCCAGGTTGTCTTGTCTCTTGTTTGTGTCCCTCGTTGAGTGAATGAGTATCTGGAGTGGAGCATGCTGCCCTCTGTGGCAGGGGCTGTGGTGCCGATCTCGGGCGCTGCGGTGCTCCATGGTGCTGTCACCGGGGCCCCGGGTCCACCTGCGCCTGCCCTGTGCTGGGGTGTGGGGAATCGGGGTGCCTACTGAGCCAGCGGACAGCTGGCTCTCTTACTCCAGTTTTCCTGGTCATAAGCCCCCCCCCCCCCCCCCCCCCCCCCCCCCACACACACACACACACACACACACACATATACAAACTTCATGTCGTGTGGAGAGGCCACGTGCGGAAGCGCACTTGCCTCTCCATTTTAATTGCATTACAGACATTACAAGTGACAATACACTCTGATACACATAGGACCTTGGGGGGCAGGCATGGGGATGATGAGAGGGGGCCACTGTGATGGCCCCACTCTGGTCCAGTCTACCGTCAGCCCCCCAATTTTAATGGCACTTTAGACATTAAGGGCTTTGAGGGGGTGGTGAGTTCGAGCACCCATGGATGCTTGAGGCACAGCTGTCCCCTCAATTTTAACTGCATCTTAGACACTTCATGCATTCACAAACATGAAGTCATACACTTCAACATTTATAATTTGGGTGGGGGGTGGGGTGGGGTGGGCCATCCCACACCCGGATTTCCTGCACCTCGCCCGGGGTGGGAGTCGGGTGGTGCTTCGTGTGCCGGGCTGGCAGCATCGTGGGGTCGCTGTTGGCCCCGGTGAGGTGTCTACTTGCCCTGGCCTCAGGGGGTGGATAGATGTGGATGAATGTGCATTTGTCACAGTCCTCGTAGGTGTATTTGGGTGGGTAAATGCGTGTGGGTAGGGTTGTGTGTGTGTGTGTGTGTGTGCATGTGTGCATGTGTGTGTGTGTGTGTGTGCGCATGAGCATATGTGGGTGAGTGTGTGTGCATACGTGTGTGCATGGCTGGACCTGAATCTGGGCCTTCTTGTGCCTTGCCTCCCGGCTGCTTCTCGGTGGTCGCTCCCGCGTCCCCCGCTTCCCCGGGGTGTGGGTGCCTTGGGGTTCCTGGGCCGGGCTGGATGTTCTGGCGTGGGTGTCGACCTGCTCTCCTGGGGGCTGTGGGCCGGGGCGGCTTGGGCTTCTCCGGCATGGGGGAGGCTCTGTGGTTTGTCAGGCGGTTCTTGGGCACCTGGGCCCTGGGGCACTGCCGCCGGCCTGCACGGGGGGGCTGGCCTCTGGGGGGGCCAGTTTTCTGATGCCTCGAATTCCCTGGGGCCCTTGCCCCTCGACTGGGGGGGCTCCATCTGGGACCTCCCTCTCCCCTCTGCTGGGGTGGGTATGTGGTTGTCGCTGGAATGTGCGGCCACGGGTTTTCGTGGCTCTTGATGGGCAGCGGATGGCTCGGATTTCCTGGGTCCTTCTCTGCCTGCCTCTGGCTCCTTGTGGGTGGAGCGGCGGCTTTCTGCCCTCATTGGTAAGTGCATTCCATGACACAGAGACTAACACAATCACAGCATAACAAAATTGTTGTTCTTATACAACCATGCTTCATTTTGTTGTGCCTTTTCCACACAGTTATTTTTCCAGGTATTGCTTGTTCTGTTTTGGTATGTTGTCTTTTTTCTGTTTTTTTTTGCAGTTGCAGCATTTGAATTGTTTTGGTTAGTGTAGTGGTGCTCTGTCCTCTTTTTCTGTTTTCTCCCCTCTCTCTCTCTCTCTCTCTCCCTCTTTTTTTTTTTTTTTTCTTCTTCTCCCCCAGCCTGTCCACTGGAATTAAATGTATATGTACACAAATAAATAACTAAATGAAATAAAACAAACAAACAAACAAACAAACAACAAAAACACAAAACATTGACAAGAAAAGCTTATAGAGACTCTATAGAGCTTATCTTGGAAGAATAAATATGTTTGGCACAACAATGCATTCAGATCACAATTCTGCTTGCAAACAGTGCCAGACATGACAGGCTTTAAAAAAAAAAAAAAAAGGAAAAGACAAAAAAAATTTAAAAATCACAAAAAAAAGGGAGTCAGGAGTTTATTGCTTTAAAAATAATGAATAATGAATAAACAAAGCCAGTAAAATCTCAGGTTGAAGAATTTTTTGCAAATTGTTAGAGGTCATTTTTCCATAAGATTGCTGTTAAAGGTTTCCGTGAGGAACTCAGTTTTAGTAAAACCTCAAAAGAAAGGTTAGAAAACAAAAAAAAAAAAAAAACAGTGCATGTAAATTGTGAAATAGCCGAATCTGAGACCCAAAACAAAGTGCCAAACTTTGAGCTGCTGCTCTGCTACAAAGCAAAACAGAGAACTAAAAACTTATTTGTTTGCCCATGTAGGATAGAATACAAGTTACCAATTTACTCTTGTGCATTTACATTCATTTATTTCGTAGTTTTCTTTAAAGCTAAGATCAAGAGAAAAGCAGAGAACATTTGAAATTTGAATGTCTGACCAATTTGATATTGAATCAAGCATTAAAGGAAAAATCTCAGAAGCTAATAATATAAAAATCAGTATACCCTTTAGATAAATAAGCTAAAATTAAGGTAAATTATTGAGACAGAGTTTGTCTCAAAAGGAGGGATATGGACTAGGAGAAAAGTAAAGATTTAACTAATGAAAATCTCTCAGTTTTATTCTAACAGGAGCCTCAACAACAACACAGGAGACTGGATCAGCTCGAGGTGTTCAATCTCAGGTGTTCAAGCTCATCGAGGTGTTCAAGCTCATCCTAAGATCTCCTGAACAGACTGAAAGCTCTAAGACTCAAAAAAAGGCTCCTGGTGCTGAAGAAGGAGGAGGCCAACCATCTCACAAACAGGTGACCTGAGAGTTCTTGACCGATGACCTTTGTGCACAAGTCTGAGCCCAGGAGGACAGTCATCAACAGGAGATGTCCTCGGCGTGGGGGTTGATAACAACAGGTGCAATCAGTCACAGGGTCTCAGTGAAGAACCAGAGCACATTAGAGGGTCAAAGGTCAAGGAACTCCCAGGCAGAAAGCAATTGATTTCAATGTTTTAATTTCAGTTATGCTATATTCAGTAGTATGACTCAACTACTATAGAAAGGCCACCCCTACAGGGGCCAGAATTTTGTGGTTTCAAGAATATAATTTGTTTAATGCTTCCTCCAACAATAACTATTGTTCTCTTATAAATTCCCATGAGGCCTCAGGGGGGACACGCCCTGATTTCAGTTTAGACAACCAAAGATGACAAACCTGCAGTGAGCTGCATGTAAGGTCAACAATGGTGTTGTGAGTATGACCTCTGACCCTAAAAGTATCTACATTTTGACTAAAGACTTTGTCCATGACATTTTTATTTTTATTTTGTTTGTTTTCTGGTGAAAATCCCACTGCAGGGGTTTAGATTTAAAAGCATAGAATTACACAAAATGGAAAAAAAAAAAAAAAAGTTGAAAGCCTTTATTTCACTGCTGAACTAGTAACAACTGCTGATGTTGTTTTAGATCAAGGTTATGCATTTTTCCCCTTCACGATTTAATAACTTGAGGTTTATGAAGCCATATTTTGTCTGCCATAATTATGCTTTTCTTTGGGGTACAGACCCTTACAGAATAAATATAATTTTGAGTCCAGTAATACTTTGAAATGATTTTGATTGTTGATCTCTCTAAGATATTTTATTTCCCCAGATTTTCATGCCAAGGGAGTCTGAATTGAACAGTAATTTTATAGACAGAGTTATCCAAGAGCTGTTTAAGATTAGAGAACTTTAAAATGATTATTTTTAGATATTTTGAGATTCATCCCATATTTTGTTTTTTGTTTTCTTGTGTTCTTTTTGTTCCACTCTAGCTCACATAGAAGGTGTGTCAAATTTTAACTTAAGGACATTAATTTGCATTTTGAATTTTCTGATGATTTTGAGACCAAAATGCAAAAGTTAACTTTACAATTGGATGAAAAATGAGACGGCTGACACTGAGCTTGCAAAACAAAACACAAACACTTGCAATGAAGAAGCAGCTTACACACACACTCACTCACACACTCACTCACTTACTCACCCACTCATAGACAGACAGAAGCTCATATTACTTTTTGCTTGATCTGATATTTAACTCTAGGTTCATTAAATCAGGTTCACTTTTGGTGGATTGAATCCACTTACTTAGTAAATTAGTAAACTAGTGGTATACTAAAATTGTAAGATCATTTTTCTCAGGCTGATTAACAAAAGAAAAGATTTATAACCAAAAGCCATTGAATAAATACATCCTTAGAATATTTATGGGCATTTTGATGTCCTGTCTTCCATCCATCCATCCATTCTCTTCCGCTTATCCGGGGCCGGGTCGCGGAGGCAGGAGCCTAAGCAAAGAAGCCCAGGCTTCCCTCTCCCCAGCCACCTCCTCCAGCTCATCCGGAGGGACCCCAAGGCGTTCCCAGGCCAGCCGAGAGATATAATCCCTCCAGCGTGTCCTGGGTCTACCACGGGGCCTCTTCCCGGTGGGACATGCCCGGAACACCTCACCTAAGAGGCGGCCAGGAGGCATCCTAATCAGATGCCCGAGCCACCTCAACTGGCTCCTTTCGATGTGGAGGAACAGCGGCTCTACTCTGAGCCCCTCCCGGATGGCCGCACTCCTCACCTTATCTCTAAGGGAGAGGCCAGCCACCCTTCGAAGGAAACTCATTTCTGCCGCTTGTATTCGCGATCTTATTCTTTCGGTCACTACCCAAAGCTCGTGGCCATAGGTGAGGGTAGGAACGTAGATCGACCAGTAAATCGAGAGCTTCGCTTTTACACGAAGCTCTCTCTTCATCACGACAGACCGGTGCAGCGTCCTCATCACTGCAGAGGCAGCCCCGATCCGTCTGTCGATCTCCCGCTCCCTTCTCCCCTCACTCGTGAACAAGACCCCGAGATACTTGAACTCCTCCACATGGGGTAAGAACTCGTTCCTGAGCCGGAGAGAGCACTCCACCTTTTTCCGGCTGAGGACCATGGCCTCAGACTTAGAGGTGCTGATTCTCATACCGGCCGCTTCACACTCGGCTGCGAACCGTTCCACTGCGAGCTGGAGGCCACCCCCTGATGAAGCCAACAGAACCGCATCATCCGCAAAAAGCAGAGATGAGACTCTGAGGCCACCGAGGAAGAAGCCTTCCGCCACCTGGCTACGCCTAGAAATTCTGTCCATAAAAATTATGAACAGAATCGGTGACAAAGGGCAGCCCTGACGGAGTCCAACACCCACAGGAAACGAATCTGACTTATTACCGGCTATACGGACCAAGCTCTCACTGCGGTTGTACAAAGACTGAATGGCCCGCAACAACGGGCCAGACACCCCATACTCCCGCAGGACCTCCCAAAGGACACCCCGAGGGACGCGGTCGAATGCCTTCTCCAAGTCCACAAAGCACATGTAGACTGGTTGGGCAAACTCCCACGCACACTCGAATATCCTTGAGAGGATAAAGAGCTGGTCCAGCGTTCCGCGACCAGGTCGAAAACCGCATTGTTCCTCCTGGATCTGAGGTTTGACTAACGGACGGACCCTCCTTTCCAGCACCCTGGCATAGACCTTACCGGGGAGGCTGAGAAGTGTGATCCCCCGAAAGTTGGAGCACACCCTCCAGTCTCCCTTCTTAAAGATGGGGACCACCACCCCGGTCTGCCAATCCATTGGCACTGCCCCAGATCTCCACGCGATGTTGCAGAGGCGTGTCAACCAAGACAGCCCTACAACGTCCAGAGCCTTCAGGAACTCAGGGCGAATCTCGTCCACCCCAGGGGCCCTGCCACCAAGGAGTTGTTTAACTACCTCAGTGACCTCACCCCCAGTGATGGTCAAGTCATCTCCCTCGTCCCCAGACTCTGCTTCCACTACAGAAGGCGTGTCAGTGGGATTCAGGAGGTCCTCGAAGTATTCCTTCCACCGTCCGACTATAGCCTCAGTTGAAGTCAGCAGCACCCCACCCGCACTATAATCCATGTGAGTGGAGCACTGCTTTCCCCTCCTGAGTCGCCTGACGGTTTGCCAGAATCGCTTCGATGCCGTCCGAAAGTCTTTTTCCATAGCCTCACCGAACTCCTCCCACACCCGAGTTTTTGCTTCGGCCACTGCCCAAGCTGCATTCCGCTTGGCCTGCTGATACCTGTCAGCTGCCTCCGGAGTCCCACAGGCTAACCAAGCCCGATAGGACTCTTTCTTCAGCTTGATGGCTCCCTTCACCTCCGGTGACCACCATCTGGTTCGGGGGTTACCACCACGACAGGCACCCACCACCTTGCAGCCACAGCTCTGAGCAGCAGCCTCAACAATGGAGGTGCGGAACATGGTCCATTCGGACTCAATGTCCTCAGCCTCCCTCGGAATGCTGTCGAAGTTCTGCCGGAGGTGGGAGTTGAAGATCTCCCGGACTGGGGCATCTGCCAGGCGTTCCCAGCACACCCTCACAATACGTTTAGGTGTGCCAGGTCTGTCCAGCATCTTCCCCCGCCACCTGATCCAACTCACCACCAGGTGGTGATCAGTTGACAGCTCAGCTCCTCTCTTCACCCGAGTGTCCAGAACATACGGCCGCAGATCTGATGATACGATTACAAAATCGATCATCGACCTGCGACCTAGGGTGTCCTTTTGCCATGTGCACTTATGGACATCCTTATGTTCGAACATGGTGTTCGTTATGGACAAACTGTGGTTTGCACAGAAGTCCAATAACAAAACACCATTCGGGTTCAGATCGGGCAGGCCGTTCCTCCCAATCACGCCCCTCCAGGTCTCACTGTCATTGCCCACGTGAGCGTTGAAGTCTCCCAGCAAGACTATGGAGTCCCCAGATGGAGCACCCTCCAGCACCCAACCCAGCGACTCCAAAAAGGGTGGGTACTCTGAACTGTCATTCGGCGCATAAGCGCAAACAACAGTCAGGACCCATTCCTCAGCTCGAAAGCACAGGGAAACTACCCTCTTGTCCACCGGTGTAAACTCCGACGTACAGGCAGCAAGCCGGGGGGATACAAGAATACCCACCCCAGTTCGCCGCCTCTCACCGAGGGCAACTCCAGACTGGAACAGAGTCCAGCCCTTCTCCAGGAGACTGGTTCCAGAGCCCAAGCCATGCGTTGAGGTGAGCCCAACTATATCTAGCTGGTATCTCTCAACCTCACGCACTAGCTCAGGCTCCTTCCCCACCAGAGAGGTGACATTCCATGTCCCAATAGCCAGTTTCGATAGCCGGGGATCGGTCCGCCAGGGCCTCCGCCCTCGGCCACCGCCCGACACACACTGCACCCGACCCCTACGACACCTCCTGCGGGTGGTGGGCCTACAGTGGGGCGGGCCCATGTAACCTCTTCGGGCTGCGCCCGGCTGAGCACCACGGGCTAATGCCCGGCCACCAGACGCTCTCCCTCGAGCTCCCTCCCCAGGCCTGGCTCCAGGGTGGGGCCCCGGTAACCCTATCACGGGCAGGGTAAACTGTTCCCTCGTTGTTGCAAACATAGGGGTCTTATGTCCCGTCTTAGTTTGTGCAAATGTAATTATTGACCCACATGACCTGCAGTTCATGGTATTTTGTTTAATTGACAGGGAAAAATTTGGAACTTTTTCCCCTGGACTTTTTCCACAGGTACCTGAGATTATACCTGAGACATTGTGAGCCTTTTAACAGGAAACTACCAGGATGACGGCCATGAGTGAAGAGCTGATGTCTAAAGAGGTGCAGGAATGCATCTCCAGGGATGAGTGCTGACTACTGTGGTTTGAACATCCAGGGCTTTGGTGAATATGAGCAGGGTGTGCTGAAGGCTGAAAGAAGGCTGCATATATAACTATTACCTGTGCACTGATCAGTGATCATTTCTTTATGTTCGCAGTAAGATTTTCATCGATTGGAACTGGATTTGATCCTGAAGGGATGCAATCCACATTTTTGAATGAATTTGAGGAAAATTATTAGATAGTGACTGTTTCATGTTACTGTTTGTCATGTGGGCCAATTTATATGCAGAATTTAATTTGGCTTTTAACATCAATACAGTCCTGGCTGACCACCCGAGGTCAGGCTGGTGAAGTTGACCTTAGAAATGTCTGAGGTCAAAAGGGGGATTGTTGGAATATTCATAGTATATGCCACATACATTTACTTACGTACGTTTACTTCCCTGAGAAATTTGTCTGGAAAATAACTTAACTGATTAAAAATACAGAAGCTTATAATGTTCTGTGTCATCATGAACTTTGTGTTCTGACTGTACAATGAGCCACACTGATGAAGACTACACAATGATAGAAATGGAGACTTCGAGGTCACACTGTTGTTGAAATTATCTGTTTTCCACATTCTGTTTTGTAAATGATGTAACCAAGACTGATATGCTGTGACTATATGACAACTGTAACTTGAATTAGAAAGTGCCAGTACTTCATGCCATCTCACACGAGTATGGTATGCAGTTCTGACCCAGATTAATCTGTAAACTGTTTGGAAATGGCTTTATTAAATTTAATAATTGGACTCCTTATTCCGTTTGTTTGTTATGTCATTCCTGTTCGATGAAACGATCACGCAGAAACCTAAAGGCTTAAACAGCAAACAGCACACACACTCTTGGTATTATTATAAATTCCTTCACTTCATAAGATGAAGAGCTGGCCTTGCACAGTGAAATGACTGGAATTCTGTACATAAAGTTTTATAATTCCTTCCAAAGATTTGATAGTTTGCTTTGCTTGCATCACTGCTGATTACATAAATGTTGTTCGGCCTCTTCTGCTGCTGCTCATCCTGTGCCACGGGGCCCCACACAAACTGTACAAACACTGTGTCTGCTTCAGTGCTCCAAGAAGTTGCAGTTCAGGTCTTCACCACTAAGAGGCACCAGATCCATGTGGACATGTTTAAATTTCTGCTCCATGAAAACATGTTTCCATGCAAACATGCACACATTGATCTATCGAAATGAAGCCTTTGGAGATTGCAGACGTGTGCATGCATGCCCTCCATGCATACAAGAAGGCAAACAAATTCACATGTATACTTTAATGATTATACATTTTCACAATGAAAGAGTTACAGCTTGCTGCTGGCACTCTCACACTGTTCAAGTAGAGATACATATTTTCAAGAGGCTCTGCACAAAATTAGCCTTTTCTTCCTTAAGGGGACAAAGAAGCTCAACAAATAAACACACATCATCTTAATACAAATTTCCCAAATGCAACTTCAAGCACTATGTAAACAGATAATCACTGAGAGAACTATCTCAATTTTCTTTCATTTAACAGTGAGCTTAAAGAAGTGGCAGACAGGTAGTGAGAATTGAACACATTTAAAATCAGCAGCAACCGTTGCCCACATGAGAAACAGAAATAGTGGTGCTTTGTATTGTGGTCATTTTCACACCTACCTACAGTGAGGCCAAACATGAGCGACTGCAACCTCACAAAGGAAAATAACATATGCATCAGCCTTTAAGTGGAAATGATGGTCAAAGTGTTTACACTGGCACAAGTTGTAGAAATAAACTATAAACTACATGTAAGTGAAACATCAGTTGTTTTGTACATGTCACAGTCAACCATCACTAACCATATCAAGACTTTTTGAATCCTAAAGCTCAGCAAAATTTTAACATAATGCTGGCACTCACTGAAGATGAAGGTAAAGGTCTGTGGGTGCAGGAGAACATATGACGTTTTTCCACACTTCTTTAACATATTAAATATATGGAGGAAAGAATGCAGCCCACTCAGTCATTCAACTGAGTCACAAAATCTTCAGACATGGTTCTGATGCACCTAAATTCAATGCAAGCATAAGCTTCTGGTATAATATTGATAATGTAAATGTAATTTATATGCTGCAGTCATCACAGTGAAAGGCATGATTCTGCAAGCTGCTGTGCATTATTGTGACATCTTTGTCTGCATTTGGGGCCTGTGAGTCAAACTTGATCATAGCTAACTTTCAGTCTTTCAGTTTCCCATCTATCAACGCACTCATTCAGGTGGATCATATAAATTTTAATAGAAACACAAACCAGGAGACACATTTTTATAGCATGCAAATATGCAGTCTCTTGTTTTAGTGAAAATAATGATGACTGTATAATACAAACATTTTACACTGAGAAAACACATTAACATATTTCAGAAAAGTTGGGCCATGTTCACCGCTGTGTAGCACATTTCAAACCTTAAACCAAATGAAGCAAACACACCAGCATTGATGTTGTTTTTATAAATGCTTTATTGGCAGATTTGATTGGCTTAGAATGCATGAATCCAGAATCAATATATTTGTGAGTAATACATGAGGCAGGAATGGTTGCACAGGATAAATACAGTTAAGCAAAAGAATTAAAAGCATCACCGTAAAAGGAAGCCACTGCTGAAAATGCATGCATCACAAAGTCTTCCTGTGTCTTACTCCGACTCCTGGCCTGAGTGATCTTTCTCACCAGTTTCTCCAATAAGGATACCATTTCTGGTGTGAAAGACTTTGGCCAAAGAGGAACTCATGGGAGAGGGGACGTACTCCTCACAGGAGTCACCACCAAGACTTGGTGCACACTCCACTTTCCAGGAAAAGAAGACAGTACCATGATTTAGCATGCAGCTGTAATTCTGCCACCCTCTACGCAGTTTAACCAAACACCCACCCAGATGATCACTGTTCCAGTAACTATCCTCATCATAAACATCAACCTCCAGTTTGTCTTTCATGTTAAGTGTGATGGGTCCAAACTCAAATACCTCTGACCATCTGGGATTATCATCATTTGCTATAATGCCAGTGTGCTTTATCTGGTCACCATATTTAACTAGTACTGATCCATCTGTTTGAGTACACCTGTCACCATACAGATTCTTTGCATAAATATTGAACACCTTTAATGTTGCAAGACCTCTCCCAGCAGGACAGCAGTTTGACTTGACGTTTTGATTACCATTGCAGACACAAGCACAAGGATCTCTCCTGCTGGATCTGTGCCCAATCTTGCAGGATTCTGAGCATTGTTTCATCAGTGCATTTTTCTTGATGTACTTCTCCACCTCTCGCTTCAGTCCAGCTCTGGCACGATGATTGCTTGGCAGAATCATGTGCATTGGCTTTATGTTGTATTGAATCACATCGGGTGTGTATTTCAGAGAGCTGATCCAGTCATTATAGAGAGGGGGGTTTGATTGCCCTTGAAAGAGGATATCAGCTCCATTAATGTGTCCACCAGTGATCTCTGTGTATCGCTCACTAAATGCACTACTGAAACTTTGCCCAGAGTTCAACTTTTTTCTCATTTCGTTACAGTGATTGTTCATGGCCTTAATGCTGGCAGTACTCGCGAAGCTAACTGAGGCCTCCACTGAGAGGCAGTCCTTGACATCTGTTGCTGACAGGCCGTTCATGGATGCTTCGCAGGTCTTGATAGAAGTGATGGCCTTCTTTTCCCCTCCGAGATACACTTGTGTGATGAAATGAGTACCATATGTCTCAACCAAATGGCGGTATGAATGCTCGGTCGTACTTGAATAAGAAGGAAGGGAGTTCACAACTGATTCAAAGTCATGACTTGTCATGTCCTGGGCCGTTTGCCCAGCGTTTTGTGTTTATAGTTTATTTCCTGTGCGTGTCCTCCCAGTATGTTTGATGTCTTGTTCCCAGTGTTGTGACTTGTCTGCGTGTTCCTTGGTTTATCACTTCCTGTATTATTTTGCCAGTGTGGTTTCCCTGTGCTTTGTGTCTAGCTTTGCTTCCCGTGTGTAATTAGTTTCCTTTGCCTCACCTGTTGTTCCCTGCTGTTTCCTCTTACCCTGATTACCCATTGTGTATTTAAGCCCTCAGTTTCCATGTGTTCCTTGTCGCGTCGTTGACGTTATTGTGCCTGCGTGTTCCTGTGTTCCCCGTGTCTTCCCTTCGTCTCCCTTACAATAAATAAATACCTTTAAGTTATGCCTTTCTCTTTTTTATTTACTTTTTTATTTTTATTTATTTTTTTTATTTTATTTT